>NC_142165.1:17580730-17883760 GCF_029865625.1 Vigna umbellata | reverse complement strand
TTTTTAGATACTTTTTCCCCTGTTGCTAAGCTGACTTTTGTTAGGTTATTACTTGCCCTTGCTGCCTCAAAGAATTGGTTCCTACATCAATTTGATGTAGACAATGCTTTCCTACATGGAGACTTAAATGAAGAAGTTTACATGGATCCTCCTCCTGGTTTAAATACTAACATCAAGGGACATGTTTGTAAGCTCACTAAATCCCTATATGGCTTGAAACAAGACAGCAGACAATGGTTTGACAAACTCTCAACCTTTCTTATTTCCTCTGATTGTGTTCAATCCAAATCTGATCACTCCCTTTTTGTTAAGAAAACTCCTACAGATTTTACAGCTTTACTTGTGTATGTTGATGATATTGTTTTAGCAGGGAATTCCATGGATGAGATCAGACACATAAAGACCCTTTTGCATAACCAGTTCCAGATTAAAGATTTAGGAGAACTCAAGTATTTTCTAGGATTTGAGCTTGCTAGATCTAAGAAAAGGATACATCTTTGTCAAAGGAAGTATGCCCTTGATATTCTTGAAGAAACAGGAATGTTAGGAAGCAAACCCTGTCCTACTCCTCTTCTAAGTAACACCAACTCCTTATACAAGACAGAAAATTATATGGACAATCCTAGTGATTATCAAAGATTAATAGGGAAGCTCTTTTATCTTACTAATACTAGACCTGATTTATGTTTTACAGTTAATCTTTTAAGTCAATTCATACAGGAACCTACCAACTATCATTATCAAGCCTTGCAGCATGTTCTTAGATATGTCAAATCCAGTCCTTCTGAAGGACTCTTCTTTGCTGCTGATTCTGATGTACAAATAAAAGGGTTTAGTGATTCAGATTGGGCCACTGTCCTAATACGAGAAGGTCTACTACTGATTATTGTGTTTTCTAGGCAATTCTCTTGTTTCATGGAGGTCAAAGAAACAAAGCATGGTCTAAAGATCCTCTATAGAAGCAGAGTATCGTGCTCTTGCTGCTACTGTTTGTGAGATGCAATGGCTACACTACCTTCTCCAAGATCTCCAAATTCAACCCGTCGCCACTACTGTCCTCTACTTTGACAACAACTCTGTCAGGCACATTGCTCATAACCAAAGTTTTCATGAGCGAACCAAGCACATAGAGTTGGATTGTCACATTTTACATGAGAAGATACAAGCTAAATTTTTGCATCTTCTTCCCATTTGATCAGAAGAGCAGCTTGAAAATGTCTTCACCAAATTTCATCACCGCACTCGTTTCAGATCCATCATTCCCAAGCTTGGATTGGTGAATATCCACCATCCAGCTTGAAGGGAGGCTATTAAATGTTTCTGTTTTATCATTAATGCTTTCTGTTTAGTAATTACTGTTCATAAGAACAGTAATCTAGTTTTAGGGTTCTTGTTTTAGGGGATTTAGTTTTATGTTAAGATTTCTTCTTGTGTAATAAATACTCACCGGAACCCTATATAATAGGGATTCCAGTGCTTCTTTTCAATAATGAAACACACAGAACAATCACTATTTTTTACTCAATAAAGCAGAATAATTCGATTATCTCTTACCTTTGTTATCACGCTTCATCATCTTGGCATCTATCTTGCCTTTTCTTCATTCCAGCGCCACCACCGTAAGCTTTGCTGGAGCACCATAAAGATCGCCCTTTTTTCTTTCTCTCTGGCACAAAGACTCACGCGTCTCACCTAACTTCTGACTTACAGAAGCTTCGAGTGAGGACTTTGTCTCACGCTACTGGGCCACAAAATTTGGGCCTCAGTCTTTCCGACACTAGACCTATGTTTTTCATTAAATCCATGAGTTTTTCTGCAACAACTTGTGTAAATATTCGTAAACCCTTGAAATCATGAATGAGAAAGCAAATAATCTCAATCCCTTATCTTATCTTATCTTGACAAGAGATTTTGTTATTCTCAACATGTCAGCTTCTCGACCTATTTTTTAAAACTAAAATAAAATAATAATTTAAAGATTGAAATTTTTATACTATATTTTCAAAACAATACAAATATGAAGTAATACTATAATTTTAATATTTATATAATTACCATTTATAAATTAAATTTAAGTTATTGAATGAAATTTAAGTTATTCAACATATATAAATAACAATAATCTAAATTTATCCCATTAAATAGCAATAAATATAATTTTACAAGTGAATGAGAATGAATAAATTTAAAATTATTTTTTAGTACCACGCATATAAATTCAACTGTTCAGACCTAATAGATCAAAGTGCATCTTATATGATTTCGGAAACTTTACTGTTTCTTCCACTAAGGTAGTTTTTGTTGTGTATGTTGGTTGCATTAAACTAAGTTCCAATGAAAACAATTTATTTTGTTGGTTGATACAAATGGTCCCTCTGAAAGTACAGAGTTATGGGAAATAAAATCATGTACTCAGCATTCATATGAAAAAGGCAACCTCAGTGTTAGTATTTAATGTATAGTACATTGGATTACACATCGACATACATGTACCAACAATCACACATCTATCAAGAAACTTGATTTCGGATGTGTCGTAATAGAAATTTCACAGAGGACGACTTCAACGAATTTGAGAGGATGAATTTTAGATGTCTTTTTAAAAAATTTAAAGATACAACTTTTGAGAATAAAATCATATTTAAAAAGGTTCTTTTTCCTTAAAAACATATTATTATCTTGTTAATCAAAATAATAAAATTTATTTTTGGAAATAAAAAAATATAACTAAAGTGATTTTCGTGTTTCCTATAACAAATGTAAAATAACTAGTGTAAGAATATTTAGGGCTGGTTTGATGATATACACGGGATTGACATAAAAATAAAACAACAACATATAGTGGCACGATATAATATAAAATAGGTTTAAATGAATTTTCGACAATTACATATAATGTCTGAAAGTTAAATTTTAATTAATATTTTTTTACAAATTATGAAAAAATGAATTTTAACTAAGTTATGAAAAATATATTATATTTATATAAATACTTTTGATATAAAATAATTATATAATATTTTAAAATTAGATTTATTATTTAAGTTTAATATCTAAATAAATAAAGTTGAATAAATTTATGTGTCACGATAATTGTAAATACAAATACACATAATACAATATGCTAAGTAAAAAATGTTAATATGAAATATTATATAAATTAATACTAAAAACTTATATTTTGTTTATATAATTAATTATATTACAAAGATATTATATAATTTTTGTAAATTTAGTATTCAAGTATTTTTTTTTTAAATATTTGAATAATGAAAATTTGATTAAATTAAATAAAAAGACTAACATTATATATGCAAATATTTTATCTTAATTGAATTTAACTCAGCTTCTTACTATTATTAAAACGAATTAAATACACAAGAAGATATAATAAAGGGTTAAATATGTTTTTAGTCCCTAAACTATTGGTCGTTTCTGGTTTTCGTCCCTCTTTCAAAGTAAGGTACAATTTTGGTCCTCATTCTTTTCGAAACGTTCGTTTTAGTCAGCAACAAATGAAGACTAAAACCAAAATTCTGAGGACTAAAACGAACGTTTCGAAAAGAATGAGGACCAAATTGTACCTTACTTTGAAATATGGACGAAAACCAGAAACGACAAATAGTTAAGGGACTAAAAACATATTTAACCCATAATAAATGACGAAATAATTAACATCATATCATCTTCACATTGACAATATACTATATGGTGATTATTTTGTCCATGGAGGAACTTTAAAATCTCATTATGTACTAATTAAGAACACTTTAGTTTTAATTTGAAATAATTATTATTATAAATTTAATTTTCTTTTATATTTTACATTGACAAATTATATGTTTCCTTTTGTTTCATTAACTTTTTCTTATGTATGATAGTGTTAACTACTCAAAATTTTAAATTTATAATATCTCTACCATTAAGATTTGTCACATTCAAAGTATATACATACATACATACATATATATATATATATATATATATATATATATATATATATATAAAATTTCAAAATATTATATATAGTACTCAACAATCACATTATAATTTCACCATATGCAACTATATATAGTACTGTTCGTTACTTTTAATGATGTATAATTTCACTCTCATGATCATGGGTATCTACTTTTTTTCAAAGTCAAATACTTACTTTCAATTATCATTTTTATTGAAGAGTGAACTGTTAATTTGGAAAATATGAACAGAAAAAGAAAGGGAAAAATATAAGTGTTATAGATATCTTTATTTTCTAATTGTTCATTGGTTGGCTTGATTTGATTATGGAAAAGAGAATACTATTCAATTTATGTTCTTTGATGGAAATACATGATAAAAAAAAAAGGTTATTATATAAATTACCGATAAAAAAATGCTTTAAATAACTACAAAATATTGTTTTTTTTTCCAACATTTGTACTCTTTCATTTCTATTGTGCAAATAAAATTATACATATATTCACGTCCTTCTCCATTTTTTTTCTAATATTTCTTTAGACCTACGCATTCTTGTTTTGAGTTTTTTTTTTGTATCACTATTAGTATAAAAAAAAATTTACATGCTTTCTTTCTGCCGACTGCACGTGTCTAGAGAGAATGTAAAATGTGAAAAACAATTTTCCTCAGCAATTCCTGCAATGAATTTTCATTTTCATCCTCATCTTTTCATCTTTTATTCAGAATCTACTTTATTGTTCATTAATATAATAAACAATCTTATAACATAAAACATTTTACTTTGCGAAAGAAAAAATAAATTTAAAATTCACTACATTATACCTAATGTTTATAATTGGTTTGGTGACTATTAGAAGTGTATATTAATAAAAGACAAAACTATTTAAAGAATACAAGTGGAGATAAATTATAAATGCAGATATTCTTTTTTACTGAATCTTTTGTATTGGTATTGTGTTGTATATTTTGATATATTAAACTTAATATATGTTAAAATATCAAGAACAATACTTAGAGTTTGCAAAAATCTAAATTCATAAAATTTACTCTATAATTGAATTTTGTAGGAATGTATCAGGTTTAAATTTATTTTATAGACTTAATAGCATCTTTTTGTACTATATCTATAGAAATAATTTAATGTTTTTCTTTCATTTATTTTTACTTAACGTGACTTATATATATATATATATATATATATATATATATATATATATATATATATATATATATATATATATATATATATATATATATATATATATATATATATATATATTTCAAAAGATCCTCGTTAACGTCGTTTTAGAGAATAATGAATTTATATATACTAATATAATCACACATTCTTTCTATATAGCTATGGTTTATCCTTGAAACAAAATCGAAGTAATGATGTTAATACAGAAAAAAAATACACTAGTTTTTAAAAAATAAAAGATTTCATGTTGAGTAATAAATATAAAAGACTAAATTAATTTTATAAAAATAGAGATATTGAAAATCTACCAAAAGATAAGTTGAATTCAGAATATATAAGTTAATGTAAATTTTGTTTTACAATATGATTTTATAAAATTGAATTAAACTTAAAATTTAATAATTAGTGCTATTTTATAACATGATAAACTGTATAAGTTGTAATATTATTTTAGAAATAAATTAAAATATAAATTAAAGTCCATTATATTTTGATCCAGAAAAGGCCAAGACGAAAATCTGCATATTTCCTAGGCTGTCTCCATAAAAGAAGAGTGAAGATATCTAAATGTGCATTATTATTGAGATTGGAGCTATGGAGGCAGTGGAGTTAAGAGGTTCTGGAAAACCGTTCGAAGTAGTTGCAGAGGGGCCACCATATGGGAAGATAGTGGTGACTTGTGACTGCAATTTGATGGAATGTGTTGACAACTACACACTCTAAAATCTCAGTGTTCAAGGTCCAAAACTCCATGTGCTACCTATCAGAGTCATCAACCTATAGCTATACTCTCTCATATCTATACACTCACGTATTTACCAAACCATGAACATACATCACTGCTATTTCTCTGCTTGCTTGCATTTCAATGAAAAAAAACAAATTCTAGCTTGGTAATGATTACCAACATTTTTCTATTATTTTCCTGTTACGTTCAAAATAGAAAACGACCCATCCTCTCTCTTTGGCTTTCTTTCATCTTTTTTTTTATTACATGTGGTGAACCCTAAGTAAAGCAAAGTTGCAGTAAAAACCATTTCTTTTTCTGCACACACTGTTGTAAAGTTTTTGCTCCATAGAGTAAAAAACTCTTACATTTTTTTAGAGTTTAGACATGAGAAATAAATCGTAATTATTGCATCATAAATCCTTAAAAACCAGACTTTTCTTAGTGTTTTTAGTGATATTTCTACTTGACATTACTTGTCTATGGTCCTCCTTTAGTGAGAAGGAAGAAGAGATAAGTGTAGAAAATGGTGGGTACACTATACAAGAACCTAACCTCCTCAGCTTTTCTTTTCGAACCTAACTTCTCATTCATTGGATTTTTTGTCACTCCAACGTTAGTTAGCTCAGATGCAAACAAAGCAACCACAAAGTGGACCCTACACATATCTCAAAGGGCTTATCTCTCAACTTTCTCAGCCAACATGTTAACGGATTGTGATGTATGGTTAACAGATAATCTTATTCTTTAAATATGTGATCATCAGAACTTCAATTATTGATCCACGTTATTATTATATCAAAAGTTCTAGTTTTCTAAAAAACTAAAAAGAAAACGTCATTGTTTTGTTTTGTTAAGCACCAAAGACATTAAGCAGTTAACATCATATCGTATGAAGTTTATTATAATACTATTATAAGAATTACTATATAAATACTTAAACATTATATAAATAAGTATAAAACTTTATAATTTTATTGTTTTAAAATTTTAAATTAAAAATAATATTGATTTATTTAAGTTTATATTTCATTAATATTTTATATTTTCAACAATTTTGAATAATTGTATTCATCTAAACCTAATCTGAGTCTGATATTATTTGTTGAATCTATTAAGAAAGAAGTTTATTGGAAAGATATGACATCAATGACACTTAAATTCAATCACGTAAGAAATTGGTATTTTTTTCTATCTAAACTCTTAACACAAATGAATTAATACATTTTCTCATTTTTATCTAATATAAAATTTATACTCACATTTTAATTCTCGTAAGTTTAAGAATTGAAAAATCACCTTCATCCAACAAATATTTTACCCTGATCAACCTAACCAAACAGCAAACCAAATGACACTCTCACGCCTCGTGGCTTTGTGGGGGAAGTGAGTTTAGTTATGTACCATCTTGATGGGTGTTTGAGGTTGTATTGTGACATGTCATTATTAATGACAACCTTTTCACTGTTTCCTCATACTTAACCATTTTTATATTATTAATAAGGGTGTCTGTCTATGTTAGTTTAGATCAACTCATCACTCCAACTAAATATCATGAAGTTGGTATCGTTACAAAACCATCACACACACACACACACACACACATATATATATATATATATATATATATATATATATATATATATATATACAACTTTCCTTTTATGAATAATCTTCTTTTTGAGAATTTCTCTAACTACTTTTTTACAAAATTAAGGACTACATAAATGACGAACCGATCGCAATAATACAGGGAAAATTGCTTCCCGAAATTTCTTCCGAAGAGAAGAAAGTGAATAGAGCAATAGCACAACGCCACGTTCAGTTGCACACTTTTGGAATTAAACCTTGGTATTGATTTCTTTGGGAACAAGGTTAGCTTTTCTTTTATGGTTCCAGTGATGCTGTTACCTCTGCACCATTGCTTTCTTTTATTCTGGACCAACCTTTGTTACCCTACCTTTTTTTCTTCTGCTTCTTTTCTACCCATGTGGACCTCTATCACATGCTCCCACACCTCCTTTCCATCACTAACATCATTCCTAATTCAGATCAATCTCTCATCTTTCTGCCTCCTTTAACCCTATCATTCTCTCACTTGCCACCCCTTTTGCTTTATTAACCAAAATCATCATTAAATAATACTAATCATTTAACCAGAACTAGTTTCTTTATGTACCATATCATAAATCTCACTTCTCCAATGCTTCATTTCAATTACACTGATCTCTATAAAAAGTTATCATTTCATGCATAAGTTATGATTTCCCATAACATAATCATCAAATGTGGCCCAACCTCCTTTTATCAACACCCTAATAAAAAGTTACATGATTTTGTGCTGTGCTTTCTTCAATATATCCTGTTTTTTGATAACATGCTACATATCTACTAGCTCTTGCTTTAAACGTTTTATCATTTTGGTTTGGAAATTTAGACATTTTATCTTAAAGCATGGAGTTGGAGACAACAGCATGTGCATCATTGTAAGCTTTCATCATTAGTGTGCGTCAATATGTTGTTGAAGGCATACCTAGATAAGTACCTATATAGATGACACTTAGGACAATAACTAGTGCCACATGATTGAATATTTGATGAGTTTTTGAAATGTTTATATATTAATTAAAAATAAAATTAATTTACAAATGTAAACATTATTTTTAAATTAATTTTATAAAAATGAATTTCTTAAAGTTCACTTAATATATTATTTTTATTATGAAAACTCTCTTCTTTTGCATACAAACAAATACCAACTGGTCTTTGACGAGATAAACTATCAATATGCATTGGGAATCACAAGGTTGACAAAAATGTCAAATGAACATTATCTACAATGTTTCTAACCATATTTTTTCGTAAAAGATCAATGCGTGTTCAGAGATACAAGAATACTTATGTGCATTACAACTCATATACAGTACAAGTCTTTGGGTCTAAGTCTAAGCAAATATGCCCCCATTTAAATATTTAATTTTGACCAACACTCTTTTAATGCAATCTTATAAATAAGCAGTGATAGAAAATTGTACCAATGGTTTCTTTATTTTTTGTTTTTTAATTTTTGAGTAATGTAATTTTATTGACAAATACTGAAATCTCACACTGTATTTTCTGTTTTCCAGAATTTGTGAAAACTACAGAGACATGATTGTGTTTAGTTTGAAAACTATAGTGTTTTCAAAAGTAAAATGTTAGGTGAAAATAATATAATATTTTATAAATACTATTAAAACGTAGTATTAGTTAAAATTATAAATATAAAAATAAGCTACGATAATAAGGAAAGAATTAGTTAGTTTTTTCTCGGAGAACAAGGGAATTAATTGAGGAGGGAACAAAGCCCAAACATCATGGGCAGTTTCCGTCTGCACCTCTATAAATTTCTCCCTACACCCTTATATAATAAATTTTCGGTTTTGCTGCTTTCAGATTTTGTAATCCGAAAATGAAAAATGACTTATGAATTATATAACTTGAAAGCAAATAATGATTTCCAAATTATACAATTTAAAATTAAAAATGATAAAAAATAGTTTTCAGATTGCATAATCAAGTCATTTGAGTTCTAAATTATCCAATCCAAAATTTATTTTTTATTTTTCAATTGTGCAATTCTTCTTAAGTATACAATTGGGAAGTTATATGAGTGTAAAAGGAAATTTATAGAGCTGCGGAAAGAAATTGTCCCTAAGAAAATAGCGATTGGCCCATGTGTCTCGTTTGACGAGTATTAACAATTCGGCCCAGTATTCCATATTAATACTTTGGAATTATGTATAAGGCAATTGCTTCGTGCACTCCCATATCTTCATGTTACACCCCGTAATCTTTAAAATACCAAATGTATTTCTATGAGTAAATTGGTTTACATTTTAACATTTAAGTTCTTGACAATTACATCTTTCGAAATAATATGGAACAAAAAAATATTATTCTAAGTCGAGACAGGTCAGATAAGATCGAAAGTCGAGATAAACTGATCGGGATCAAAGTTTGAGACGAACTAGGTTGGTCTAAAGGTTGAGAAGGATCGAGTTGGGCTAAATGTTGAGATGAGATGGATGTAGCAAAATGTCAAGAAGGGCCTAGGCGAAAACTCGGCCGACTTTGTCCAGGAATTCTATGACTGAAACTCATTTGAATCGGCTCCAACTGAAATTCAATTGAATTCAGCCTTGATCAAATTCGGCTAGAACAACCACAACCTAAAATCACTTGAATTTGGTTGCGGCCGCCATGACTAAAACACAGTCAAGTCGATTTTGACCAATATTTGACCAAATTAGAATAGTTAACCTCGAAAAATTGGTCAAATTCAGTTGAGCTGGTCACTATCAAAATTCAATTAAATTTATTCGGATCAAAATTTAGCCGAGTTGGTTTTGACCGAAAATCGCCCAAATCCAATCGATTCGACCCTTATCAATGTTTAGTTGAGTCGACAACAACCAAGTTGAACTGTAATTTATAAACTTTTAAAGAATTGAAAAATATAAAACAGATTAGTTTTCAATAAACGAGTAGTTAACTAAATTATAACTTTAGAAATTTAACTCTTAAAAATAAATTATATATTTTATAATAATATAGTTCAGTTTTTAATCTAAAATCTTTATTATAATATAATACATTAATTGATAATTTATTGCCGTTAAATTAATTTTGTCAAATATTTAATCACATCTCTCACCAAGGTGAATACAAAAAGTTTTAAAATGTAACTATATATATGTTATATAATTTAAATATTAAATTTTAAATATTTTACATTCCTAAATTGAAATCATTATTTTTATTTAGTTGAAAATATATATAATTATTACATGTTTAATGAGTACCATAATATTGTCATTTTATAACAATGTTTTTTTTATTAGTATTTCTCCTTACATAATAGAATCTCAACCATATAAAAAGAAAAGAAAAATTAAGAAAATAAAATACTTATTAATTAAATCTATAACAATTTCGTAAATAATTTCACACTTTTTTATCTCTGTCAAATCAAATATTTCTTTTGACAACATGTTTTTTCTTTTGACAGGTCTAAACTAGACATTTGAAAACCCAAATGACAAAAGAAAGGATAATGATGCTTTGACAACATTTTTTTTGACAATATTTTAACATTGTCTACGTGTGATTCTGTGATTGGTCTATATTGGTGTTTATGATTATTATTATTGATTGTGGAATAATTTTGGAGCAATCACAAAATGACACATACACAATGCTAAAATGTTGTCAAAAAAATGTTGTCAAAGTATCATTGTCCCAAAAGAAAACATACTTCATAGCAAAATTCTATGCATTGATTAATCTTAATTAGAATAACCCAACCAAAATGGTATTAAGAAGCCAAAATTAGTTCTTTGTAAGTGATTTAAACAATGTAATTTGGAATTAATAATGGGAAAGTGCAGCAAGTATCATGAATGGATGTTAAATAAATGATTTGGGTTTACCTTTATGTTTTTCACAACTTAACAAAGTATATATGCTAACCCAAAAATTTACTAGACTTAAAGCTTGATCAGTCTGACTTGAATCCAATTTCCTTCATTAATTTAGAATCTTCTTGGCAACACACGAAATCATATTTTTATATATATATAGTTTGACTTATAGAAATCTACGTAACACAAATTTTAAATTCATAATATTTTATGGTAAGGTGACTACTTTTCTTTAACGGAAATTAAAAGCATCCAATTATAATTTTCATCAATGTCATACTAAATAAAAGTAATAACTTTGAAAAGAACACGTATTTCAAATAAACCCCACATCGTATCTATATATTTGCCAAGTCATAGATAAAACTAAGAGCACAAATAAAAGTCACATATATTAAAATAAATAAATTTAGAATTAGTTGTTCACGTCTTTAGTATTTTTCTTACAGGGTCGTTAATACTGTTTTGTTTAGAAATTTGAATTCAAGATGATAAATCTCGTATTAATGCACACGTTTATAATTATAAAATATCTAATAATAATAATAATACATATTTATTTATTTATTTTGAAATTAGATTTGTCGACCACATTTAATTTTGTTATCACCTTCCACATGAATGCAGACAGAGCTTTAAAAGAAGCCAAAATAGAAAAGGCGAATTCCGCGCTGAAAAAGAAAATAGAAAGCGAAGGAAGGAAAAGACGAAATGACGAATAGACGAGGAAGGAGGGTGGAGAGAAGAAAAGTTCGCATGCGTCATGACAACCGTTAAGTTACGGGTAACCTGCTTATGACGTGGCTTCGTCCTAGCCCTCCGATCGTTCCCCATCCAAACACAGTCAAATTTCCCCACTTCCCCATTCTTCTCCCTTCTTCTTTCCTCTCCCTCTCACTTGCATCTCATTCTGAATCTCGCGCCGTTTCTCTCTCTTCGCTTCCTCGCTGTGACGGATCCGAACGCTTGCATTTCCAGCTCAACCGATTCGTCCGTACGACGCGTCGTCGTTCGTGACTTCCACATTCGTGTTCGATTCCTGTGTTGCTGTCATTTGATTTGATTTCATTTGATTCCAGAGTGTTCCGTAAGTTTCGAGTAGTGCGCATGCTCGTTCATGCATGAGTGCTTCTGAACGGTTCCTTGCGAATTCGATGGATACTCGGATGGCCTCTGCCGTCGTCAATTTCGTGAACTCGACGTTGGATTGGGTGATGTTCGCGTTGGATGCTCCTTCTGCGCGAGCTGTGGTTTTCGGAGTCCATATCGGTGGTAGTTTTTCATTTTCTGGAGTTAGATTTATCTTTATTTTCTGTTTGAATTGATGATTATGAATGTAATTAGTTAGTTAGTTAGTTAATTCTTTGATTGATTTCCTCCATTTGAACCGTGTCTTTGAAGGACATTTATTCATCGAAGTTTTACTGCTGGTGGTCATACTTTTCTTGCTTTCGCAGAAAAGTTACAAGCCTCCTAAAAGGCCATTAACAAACAAGGTTAGTTCAACATTACTTTTTATCTCTGTGTGAGAGTGATAATGTGCATTTTTTGATTTATTTTTTTACATATTTAAGGCTTTAGTTATTTGTTGAATAATGTGAAGTAGCGCTGGGACACGGTTGTGTAAACTTTTATGTGAAAATGACATTGACATTTGGTTTGTTGTCATCCTTTTCCTGATACAATTACTTTTATTTTTCCTATTTCATCAAAGATTAGCGCTTCACCTTTAGATTGCATGCATTGTTGTTATTAGTATATATTATGCAGCTAAAAAGTGGTGTCTGTTAGTGTTTAGAATTTAAAAGCTATTCAATGTAAGGAGAAAATTAGACATTCAGTTATTGTCGTTTTTAGTTGTTCTAGGGACCTGACATGGGGGCATCTCTTATTATTCTTTATGAGAATTTCAAAATTTCAAGATAGATTAATCGTTGGAGTTCCTACAGATGGAAAATATGCTCTTCAAACATGCAATTCAGTTATGTCTTTTTTCATCCCTGGTGCTTACTTGTAACTACACTGACATTTATTTTCCATTTTTTTTACTTCGAGTAGTTTTCAGAGAATCAACTCCTGATAGATTTCAGTTTGTGAAGCATGATAGTATAAGAACAGCTTGCTTTATGATAGATTAGAACTTGCTTTTTGGATGATTATTTATGCTGTTAACATTTTTGGTAGCATATCTCAGAGTGGACGCAGACAAAATTGTATGGAACAATTTTCATGTCTAAGCTGAAACTATATCATTGGAGGTTTATGTTTTTTCTATCTGATTATTGTGTCGAATATCTGAAGTTACTGTTATTTTCTAAAGAACATAATTACCATGTTCTTCTGAAGAAATACTTATGATTGAAATCTGTTTTAGAGTGTACGTATAGTCATTTAGGCTACTGATATAAGTGTAATCAGTTACCTCTGACTATCTGACAGATTTAGTTTGTTACTGTCATTGACCTTTGTTCCCAGCTCTATAAATAGTGCCGTTCTGTAATCTTCGAAGTATCAATAAAATACTTTCTCAGTTTCCTCTCTCTCTCTCATATCTATATATGTTTCCAACAATATGTTAGCATATTATTCCATGCTAACTTGTACAATGCAATCTGAGATTCATCAGTTGTATTATGCAATTTTAATTTTTTTATGCTTGTGATATGCAGGAAATTGACGAGTTATGTGACGAATGGGTTCCAGAACCCCTTATTCCTTCTCTTAATAAAGAGTTGCTGTATGAACCACCAGTGTTGGAGAGGTGTTTTTTTTTCTTTGGTCGTAGCAAACTTTTTTTCTAGCTTTAATGTCTTGAACATTTTAAGATGAAATCCTGAAATTATGTTTTATGCTTGTCAATTTCACTGCTATGGTTACATTTTCTTGACATAGATTCATGAAATTTTTGAGGAAGATTTCTAGGCCTTTGAAAAAAAGGGAGTGTATATTAACAAGTTCTCCCTTATGATGTAATGATATTTCCAATGTGTCCCTTCTACTTTTCAAAGTCTGATAAAATAGTGTTGTTTTTTATGCAGTGCTGCTGGTCCACATACCATAATCAAAGGCAAAGAAGTTGTGAATTTTGCTTCAGCAAACTATCTTGGGTTTATAGGTCATCCAAAGCTACTTGTAAGGAAATGGTCTCCATATCCATAATAATTCCTTTTTTTGGGGCGCTGGGTTGACATAGTTAAATTATATTTACCTTTTCTTGTAGGACTCATGTTCTTCTTCTTTAGCAAAATATGGTGTTGGTTCTTGTGGTCCCCGTGGGTTTTATGGGACAATTGGTAAGGCTCAATCTCAATGTTTTTTTTCTTTGATGAAATGCTTCTGTTCTTATGATAATTTTTCTTTGCCTAGATGTCCACCTTGATTGTGAAGCAAGAATAGCAAAGTTTTTAGGAACCCCTGATTCAATTCTCTACTCTTACGGACTCTCCACAATGTTCAGTGCAATTCCTGCTTTCTCTAAAAAAGGAGATATAATTGTAGCGTAAGTGCTAAAGTTTGTCTTTGAAAAGATTCTGTGCTGTAATATTTCTGTTTTTCATCTGTTTTTTGGACTCATAACATTTATTTATACTTGTAGTGGGAATTGACATCACATAGAATTGTTTTCTTTGGCTTTCTCTCATTGCTTTTGTTTGTGTATTAGAATGGTATAAAGAAAAAACTAAAACACTTGTCTATTCAGTTGCTCACTTGGTATGGCTGATTGATGGAGGCTGTGTTACTGTAAATTATGTTTTGTAAGTTTGTGTGTTTTACAGGGATGAGGGAGTTCACTGGGGAATACAGAATGGCCTTCATCTTTCTCGAAGCACAGTAGTGTATTTTAAGCACAATGACATGGACTCTTTAAGAGAAACACTAGAGAACATTACTGTCAAATATAAGCGGACAAAGAATTTGAGGCGATATATTGTTGTTGAAGCTGTCTACCAGGTAGATCTTGTTGATCATCTGTTCAGTAGATTAGTTTTACACTTTTACATCGTGTTTCCAATGAATGAAGTTCCCACTCACAAGATTCACAACCTTTAGCTTTAAAACAAATAGCCGTTTGAAACTTTGAATTGCTTGCTGCTTCTTGCAACTGATGATATTGATAACTTTTTCTGTATGAACTGCCAGTTCTGCTGAGATAGTAATCAACAAACGCAAATTGAAGATAAGTATGAAGGATTGAAATTTGAAAAAAGGCTTCCAGCCTTAGAGTGGCAGTCTGATGGGAATTGATAGTTAAGGGTAGTTATGGAAGTTATTACATGTGTAGAACTAACTGCTTTAGATAAAAGTTATGGATTGGAAACCCTAGGATGACAGTTAAGTGTAGAAAGAACTGTTGGCAGTGGTGTAGGTTTTGTGTGTAGAAAATAACTTGGTGCCTGGCTGTTATGTATTTGGAGTATATATTTGATAGTAGGTTGTGTAGTTAGGAGGAGTGTGAAGTTATTTGTAGTTAGTGGACAGAGAATACTATGCAGGACACTTTTGTCTTTGGGACAAGACAAGAGTAATGTTGTATTGTATGAGCTATGAGACTTTCGTCTGTGGGACAATGAATGTAGTGGTGTTTGATTTCATTGTTCAATAGTATATTTTATTTCTTTTACCAATTGATTTTTTGTATGTTTGGTTCAATCCAACATATTATTAAAAGGAGAAAATTTGTGTGACCTGTTAAGAAGACTGGGATGTGTGACCGAGAGGATAGATGAATTGAAATAAGAGAAACTAGAAGCTGAAAGCCAGTATTGAGGCGCAGGTTAGATGTGAGTTTGGGCAAAAAAATTGGCAAATTCTTTTAGAAGGTTTTGTTGGAGATGGGAGAATTATGGGAAAGTCTGGAGAAGAGGAGGAAGGCAGGTCATTGGACAGGGAAGAGAATAAGGAAGTATCAGACTCAAGTGCTCAACCAATCATGATATAGGTGAGCACTTTTGAGAGTTAAGGTGGAATTGATATCTTTCAGTGGAGGTGACCATATTGGGTGAATTGCTGGGGCCGAAACTTGTTTTGAAGTTCAGAATATTAGTGAAGACGTGAAGATTAAATTAACATAGTTAAGCATGCATAGTTCTACTATTCATTGGTTTAATCTATCATCACATCTCTCTAGCCCGCAGGGGACAGATAACCAAAGGCTAGTGAACTGTTTACCCAAAAACAAAAGTTGGATTATTCTTTGGGTGGGTTGCAACCTGAAATCAAGCATAGGGAGTGATCATTTCAACAAAAAACAAAAACTCTAACAGTGCAATATGCACAAAGTATAGGAGCAGAGATTTTAGATTTGCTTGCACTTGTGGGTAGTTAGTTACTGGTAGGGGGAATGGTGATAGCAATTTCAGCAGTACAAAGAGGAAGAGAAATTCAAGTAACATAACTCTTTCAAGTTTAGTGTCTTTTTAACCAAATAAAGGGTGGAGATGGGCATAATTGTGGCGTGAAAAGCATGAGGCCTGCCATGTGGCATACCAAAAATTGATGGAAAGAAGGACAAGTAAGGGCTTATGCTTTGGGCGAGGAGCAAAATTCCACCCTTGCATTGATATTTAGTGAAACAAGATTGAATGTTGGGAGATAATGTAGCCCTAATTGAAGATGGAGAAGTAATTGCTAGCCAAGTGGTTAAAGATAATCAGTCTTGGGGATAGGGTTGATTTCAGCTGGTAGTAATGATGGGAACTAATAGTTAGGGGTTGTTCTGACAATCATGTATATGGAATTACGCTGGTAGTTAGTTCTAGAGCAAACTGAACACAGATAGATTGTTATTTTTGTTAGAGAAAAAGTGATCTCATGAAAAATCACCACCAACTTTGTTGCTCTATTGACTAATTGGCATATATCTTCAAGGGTCCTTGTGTAGATTGTATTTCTAACGAACTCCGTACATACTACTAATTCTATAGGTGGCACTACTAATGATTATATATGGAGAATCATGTGTGGTTGTTAGGTTCCTAATTTGGGAACCTAATCAAGAACTCTTCTCACACAAGCAACAGAGAAACACAGAAGAGAAAAAGAATAGTATCGTATATTATTCACAAAGAATTGAATACGCAACAATGATACAAGAGGCTTAACCCTCCTCCACAGGACTTAACCTGTTAACCAACTAACTGTCAAAAATTCCCCCTCTGCCAACTAACCAACTCCTATTTATACTAACACCTCCTCAACTCCCTTAACTGTACGAATTATTAAGTACCCACAACTAACCCCTCTAACTCGCCCTCCTATTTCTCCTCTCATATACAATCCACCCCTGTTTATCCTTAGGTATATCAGTGGTCCAGTAGTTGGAATTCCTTATATTTAATTCTATAGAAAGTGTTAAGATGTGGACTTTAAGTCTAACTCAACTCCACAAAACTAGTTTATAAGGTGAGATTTGCACCACTTATATATTGTGAATTAGCTTTATCTCTAGTCGATATAAGACTTCTAACACACCCTTCCTTATGTTGAGACATATACATATCGAGCATGAGACTAGATATTAATGTGTGATCTGATGACGGGTGGAATAACGGACCCAACAAACGACAAACTTAGACTCTAAATCATGGCTCTGATACCATGATAAGAAGTGAACTCAACCCCACAAAACCAGTTTGTAAGGTGAGGTTTGCACCTACTTTGATGTAGGGGGTGGACTTATCTCTATTCGATGTAGAACTTCTAATAGAAGGCATGGTGTATTCTTAAATACTTAAGTTGTTCATGTGAAGGGCAATGGTTGATTAATATCTATAATAAATAAATTTGTAGTTGTGGCTAATCAATCTTTCTGCAGTTTTTTTTTTTTTCATTTCTTTTCTTGACTTTTGGTTGTTCAGATTGTTTCTATAAGAGCTAATTGTACTAGTGCTTGTAAAGCTTAGGGATTTTTCACTTTTCAAATCAGGTGAATGGGATTGAGTTAGGTCTTAAGTCCAATGTCAAAGAGTTACTTTTTCTGTATTAACATCTGTCTATACAAATAGGCATTTGTGTAAACAAGAAATTGCTCAACTGATATCTGCTACTATCCTTTTTATTGCAATGCTTTTCAGAATTCTGGCCAAATAGCACCCTTGGACGAGATCGTTAAATTGAAGGAAAAATATCTATTTCGTGTTCTGCTGGATGAAAGCAACTCATTGGGTGTGCTTGGAAGTTCAGGAAGAGGTCTAACTGAATACTGTGGAGTTCCGGTATGTTTTGAATTTCTCTGTTTTGGGAGGTGGGTGCATGTGCTCACCCTAGATGCAAGTATGCATTTATTCAAAAATGTATTGTTGTTTGTGATTTGTGGTTACATGCTCCAGGTTGAGAAGATAGACATTATAACTGCTGCTATGGGACATGCATTGGCCACAGAAGGAGGATTCTGCACTGGAAGTGCAAGAGTTATCGATCACCAAGTATGGAAGTGTCATGTGATATATAGCCATTAACCATCTACAAGTAATGTGTTAGGTTTCTTAGTATACCAAGCGAAAACAAAGAATTGTAAATGTGGAAATTTAAGAATTTATTCTCAAGGATTTTTTTTTTGGTTTACATTTCATCATTTATTCCTGAATTTATAGGTGTAAACTGTAAAAGTTTCAAAATGGAGAGGCATGCTATCACTATTTATTGTTTGTTGATGACAATTGTTTCTTATCTGCATTGCTTGCTCTAATATGCCTGTTTTCTACCCTGGCAGCGATTGAGTAGCTCTGGTTACGTCTTCTCTGCTTCTTTACCTCCTTATCTTGCAAGCGCTGCAATTACAGCTATTGATATCCTGGAGGAAAATCCCAATCTAATAACAAAGCTGAAGAGCAATATTTCTTTGTTTAGGAAAGGTGGGGTTTTATTTCACTGAGTGTAGTGTGTAATGTAGTGCCTATTTGGCTAGTGCAGGATACCTGACAGATTGAATTGCTTTTTATTTTTATGCATTTGTTTTCACCCATGAAAAAAAAAAGGATTTTATGTTAAGCACTGATGATTTTACGTAAACTGACTGGCCAATGCAGAATTGTCAAAAATATCGGGCATCACACTTGCAAGCAATCCAGAGTCACCTATTGTTTATTTGAGATTAGAGCAATCAACAGGTTCCGTGAAAGATGACCTGCGTCTGCTTGAAACTATCGCAGAACGGGTGAGGAATGATGCTTGGTGATGTTAAATTTATTGGTTTCGATTTTAGTTGTCCTTAATGTTGTGCATTCGCAGGTTTTGAGGGAAGAATCTGTATTTGTGGTGGTTTCCAAAAGATCAACACTGGATAAGTGCCGTTTGCCTGTAGGAATTAGATTGTTTGTTTCTGCGGGGCATTCAGAGTCTGATGTGCTCAAGGCATCCGAATCATTAAAGAGGGTTACAGAATCAGTGCTGGGTGGTTATAATTGAACACTCTACAACTTTCTTCTGCATCTTATGTACCAAAACATAAGTTCTATTCCCAAGATTAGGTGAGCAATTTTGAAATCCAGGCGATAGAAGTCGTCCTGTAGTTCGTAATTTGTGTAGTATTTTCTGTGATTTAATTCAGGGTAACAGTCTTTTGCGGCTGTTCTCATTGTTTGTCTAAAGTGGTAGAATAAGGATTTAATATTTCAATATTACCATGAGCTTGGAATATGATTTTCATTCCGATATCAAAAGGATCAGTATTACAAATTTCAACTAGTTAATTGTTCAACAGTAAAACTGGCGCAGGTTCTTATCATTGCATACGAAGTCAAAAAAATTTTCCTTTTATAATAGTTAAACTTTTGTTCTATTAGTAATGTCTTAACAACAATTCAATCTGCTTATATTTCTTATTGCGCTTAACCAATTTAAACATTTATTATTAAGATTGAGGCTATAATAACTACTATACAAGATTTAAAACCCTAGTATACTGTTAAATGTTGAAAATGAGTACATTGGAAATTCTATCTAGAGGGGCATGGTAACGAATTCGAAGCTATAACAACCTAATAAACTGAAGTTAACAACCCAAAAAATGGGAAGAATATGGTATTGAAAGTTCTACCAATTCGAGTGAAGGATACTTTCGAGCTGAATGTTTGGGAGTAACGATATGCTAATGCAGCATCAGCCACATCTTTACACAAGATTGCACTGTTCTGCCATTTTTTTATTCCAACTAACTGAACAAGCATAAGAGTTTTGGATCTGACCAATAAGTTCAGAACTGTAATTCAGGGATTATGCTTTCATCAAAGTTATTCGCAGGAAAATCTAACAAATAAGCCGCTTAAGCTACACAAGGTATGATATCACCATATACTAGTATTCTGTTGGGATAGATATTGGTTTTGAGCATTTTGCAGTTACAACAAGTGGAGCAACAATGATCTCCATTGTTTGAGCTCGACATCTATAGTAAGGTTGGCGGAAAAACAAAAAATAAACTGAAATGAAAAATGCCAAGCAAGGAGAATAAAAGAAAAAATAACACGACATTTTCGCAAGAATTGTTCTCATGCTGCGACAATTTAAAGAGGCATCGAGACTAGATAATGACATATCCTGATTCAGATCATATATAGTTTGTTCAAGGAAAGGTTTTCTGATTAGGTTATGTCAACGCAAACACCCAATCAAGAAAAATGTAGGCGATTGGTTTTTCTATTAGTTCTTGATTTCATCAAAGGACATTACTATTCGTGAAGTAAAAGTTCTTTGAAGTGTGTCACGCTTGCTCAAATAATTATTTTGCGTTAGTTCCTAAAACAGTAAATACTGGGTTAAAGTAAAATCCCTAATATGCGACCGGGATACTAAGAATAAATAAATAAATTTATATTTACTTATATATATTATAATTTTAATTTAATTTTATAGAAATAAATTGTAAATATTATTTTATATTTAATTAATATAAAATTTCCACGTCATCAGTGCAAAGACTAATTTCCTGGATTTTATGGTATACAAACGTTCTGGATTGTAAATTTTCACGTTTCAGATATATGATTTTTATTTCTTGAAGATTATACTTACAGTTTTTAATTTCAAACATAATCCCTTATTCTCAATGCTTAACATGTGAGGACTCTCACAACATACATTTTGTTTTCTCAACTATTTCTTAATTACGTTCACTGCTGGGACGTGGTTCCTAGAAGGTCATACATAGTGGAGATCATGATCTTTGATTTAATTAAATGCACCACACAACAACCTTTTCACTCCTTTCTGTAATATAATGAAAACAATTGTAAAATACTTCTTATATTAAAATTTCAAGAAGGCTTATTTTTAACATATTAATTTTGACTTATAAGTTTTTTAAAACATTTATGAAAAAAAATGATCTAAAACTGATTTTAGTATAAATTATACAGGTCATCTCCAGAATTCAGAAGAAAATGTTGAATATAAAAGAAGTGTCCTTAAAGATGAAGAGTAAAAAGAAATTATGCAGAGAATGGTATAAAGAATGATTTTGGGGAGTTAGCGTGGCACACACACCCATACATGTTGACCTAAAAGGTTGGATGACATGTGGCCATGAACTATGCAAGGATTGACACGCAATTACATTTTGATAATATTGTTTTTTATCAGCTGTCAAATGCCACATACTTACCAAACTAAATGCAATTATTGGTTCTACATTTTCAAAGTTTCCTTCTTACAACCAAACCTTGTCAACAACAACAAAAGAAATACTTATCTCTTAGAAAAAGGAGGCTTCATGAATGCTAAATCATCTGTAACTGGAAACACTTTTGGTTTTTATAACCTTTTTCATCATGGTGGTGCCTCTCTGCATTAAGCTTTGACATGACTAGCACATAAAATGTTTGCAGAAAGTTTGATGAGAAAGGCAGAAAGCATAATATAATATAATGGGAACATTGGCCAGAAAGTATAATCACTAATTCAGTATTTACAGAGGGAGGAAAATGCTGTATTCCAAATAGCAAAACTTAGTGTTTGTTTGGTGACCAAAGAAGAAAAACACGTTTGGGAGGGTAAAAGAAGAGACAAAAGGCTGTTATATGACTAGCTATGGTTGAAGGGGAAAGATCAAATCAAAGGGTATGTGCAGAAGGAGAAATGAAGTTAATCACCTGAGACATGATAACCACATTCAATTATGCCTGCTATACAGTGGTGAGCTATGAAATAATGTTTTCAAACTTTCATGAACCATCCAAGACTATTTCAAATAGATCAGCCTCAGAGTCATCAAAATCTAAGACTTGACTAATATTCCCATTGGGTTGATTGGCTTTGTTTGCAGATCTGTTATGCCACTGAGAATCAATCCTTCCCATGGAGAAGAGCTCCTTGCTGTCATCATAACCGAGGGTAGCACCAGGAGAATTTACAAGTGGGGCTATGAAGCATGGATTTGGTGTTCTTTGTGCATTTGCAGGTGCATATTTGAATGCACTTTGTCCAAAATTAACCAAAACCTGAATGTCTATGTTTGCAGCCAAAGTTGGACAGAGTGGAGTGCCGAATTCTTCTGACTGACAGTGGATGACATGCACCAATTCTGAGTCCAATGTGAAGAAAACCTTCTTCTGCCTTGGATCATACCCGCATCCAATTACCCTTTCACTTCCTATCCATTGTGCCTTCTCAGACTCCATCACAAGTTTCATTCCTGTAACCAAGTTTCACACTCAGATCTCTTCAAAAGAACATAAGTAAATCAGCATAAGTTGAAATTGTAACTATAGAAATTGGTGATTCTTGTTGTGAATAATTCAAGTATGAGTCTAAGTCACACCTCTAATGACAAAACTATACACCATATAAGATCATATATTAAATAAAAGATCCATAAACTCAATACATCGAAATTTTAGATTAAAAATATGTCAATTTCTTATTTAGGTTGAACTAAAATCATGTATATGTAATCTCTTCGATAGTGAACTCCTTATATAAAATAATTCTGTCAATTCTTGCATAAAACCCAAGAACTATGAAGACACTGCAGAAGTTATTTGAATGTTAACTTGACTTTTTGATCCTACTAATATCATAAATAACGTTTTATAGAAAACAGGTATTTTAGACAGCATTTGAAAGAGAAACAAATAGTACAATTTTTTTTTAAGAAACTTAATAGATACTTCAGTTGGGTTAAGACATATTTTACATTGAAATATATCTAACAGAGTGCCACCTTATTTACCATAACTATGTCTGTTCCATTCTACTCTAAAGTACGGCATTGAAGTTGTTATAGTGAGGAATGTGAAGTGTAAACATTTCATGTGGGCCTCTCATGTTTAATGTTTAGGTGAGAATTAGAAATGAGTCTTAAATTGGGTCAAGCTGTTCTCTTTCTAAAACAATAGCACAAAGCCAAAACTTTGTGCCTAATGAATCTTGAATCTGTACTGAATAATGACCCTATACTTTTGTCCACAAATTTTGAACTATAGAAAATGAATGGCCATGGAACCTTTCTTTCCTCAAATGGTGTAAAATAGAAAGAAGATGGCAAGCAATAAGAGAAGGATAAGTAAATTTGGTTACCTTCAAGAAAGACAGAACCATTGGAATTGAATCCAATGCTCCTAGGATAGCTACCTGGAACTCTTAAAGGAACACCTCCTCCTGCTGTTAACCCCAATGAGAACATCACAGATCCACTCTTTCCACCACCCTCTTTCTGCCCAAGTTTCACTTCTTCAACCATATTCAAATCACATACACCATTGGAACCATCTTCAATGAGGAGTTTTGTCTTCTCCCCTTCTCTCTTTCCAACAACCGAATCATGATTACCAACACCAGAACACAGTATGGTGATTTCAAAATAGGCTTCTTGTGGGAAGGCATAGTTTCCCAAAGGAGGGCCAGGAAGAGGTAGAGAAGTCCTAATGACAGAAGCAACACTCATATTGGAAGAGTTGTTTGAGTGAAGAACCTTTTTCAACTCAGGATTGAGTCTAACCTTCTGCATATATTCAGCTGATCCATTACACACTTCCCAACTTATCTCAGCCTCACTTTCTCTTCCATTCTCGGCAGCAGCAGCAACACATGCTCCCAAAAGACTTGATCTTTTTGAAGGAGATGGCATGTTGCTCTTGTAGTTGGAAAAACCAAATCCAGACCACCCATTTTCCACAGCATCAACCACAAGATAGGGATGATCATCCCAGTTGAACAAATGCCCCCTTCTAGATACCCCATTGTGAAAAACATAAAAGTTGCCTTTGTTTTTGATTTTGTTATTGCTCTTGTTCTTGTTCTTCTCGTCAAATTGGTGATATACTGCAGGCTGCTGTTGATGAAGTCTTGCAATTCCTGCTTGGAGACTCTCCATTCTGGTCAAGCTATTGGCTTCTACGAAGTTTCTGTGGTCTTTCTTGTGATGACACCAACGCCACATGAAAACCAGCAAAAGGGTCGAAACACATCCCAAGGAGGCTGCCACCACTGCAACATGTATCAGTTGACCCATCTATGATCTTCTTCTCTGAACTCTTCCTTTTTTTTTCTCGTTTCTCTTCCTTCCACTTTATTATTCTGCATAGAATATTGTGACTTGGAATGAGTAATTGTAAAGGAAAAAAAGGAATGAAGGAAGAGAAAATGATAAGGGGGCAATGAGGTATGGTGAGCATGGACTGAGACTCGTTCAATCAAAAACATGCAGTCAGAGGTGTTAGAATTTGGATTCTCTCTACCTTTAACATACATTCAAAAGTATATATATATATATATAAAAACAATCTGGACTGAAGATGTTATGTTTATGTAATTTCGTTAGGTTTAATTGCTTCCTTTGTCCCCAGTTTGGTTGAATTGTGTCAAATTCATCCTCATTTTTTAAAAAGTTTCATTGTCATCCTCACGTGGTGTAAAAGTTTCATTGTCGTCCTCACGTGGTGTAAAAGTTTCAATTGAATCCAAACATAGAAAAAATTTGTGTCAAAGTAGTCATTTTTCCTATATATCTGTGTCTTCCTTTCATACAATCAAGTACAGATATTCATTTTACCTTATCCAATTTAAGACTTTTCATAGCTCCAGAGAAGTGACATATGAAAGGAAGACACAGAGATATAGGACACAGAGATATAGGAAAAATGACTACTTTGACACAAATTTTTTCTATGTTTGGATTCAATTGACACTTTTATACCACGTGAGGACGACAATGAAACTTTTTTAAAAATGAGGATGAATTTGACACAATTCAACCAAACTGGGGACAAAGGAAGCAATTAAACCATTTCGTTATGAGATGAAAGGGTGAAGTGTGACATAAGGTTGATTTTTCCTTCTAGTACGAATTCTGTCAGTATGTTTTATTTAATTTTATGGGGAACCGACAAACACTTGCCATTTGTGAAGAAACGCGTTTGCTGATTTATTTTTGTTTTGTGTAGTTTTCAAGAGAGTGAGAAAAGAAAAAAAGAAGTAAGATGAGTTGTTGTGCTTTCCATTTCAATCATATAATAAACAAAAATTAATACTATATCTGATGCTTTGTAGATAATCTTCTTCTTCCCATTAATCTTGCAGTTTCTGAATCAGAGCAAACTTCCAATAACTCTGATTCCTTTGGGTTCTCTCTTTATCAGCATCCCAAAAAGTAATTAAAAACAATAAAGGTTGTCAAAGTTCCCAGGTGGCTATAGCACTTCCAAATAAAAAATAAATATTGATGGATACTGATAAAAGAAGAAAAAAGTAATCACTAAATACTTTAAATAAACTGAAGTTTTTGTCTTTGGAAAGTAGCAGTACACCTTTTTTTTATCAATTATGAATTCCAATTGTATTCAGTTTAGGATAATTTTGAAATCGATATTGCAAAAATATAAATTTAGTCGTTTATGACTAGATAGTACTATAAAATAGTGTTTGTTTCTATTTAATAAGTTTTTTTTTTTGTCTTTGAAGAATTTATTTAATGTGACTTTTAATTTTTGTTCAATCAAGTTTTTATTTTATCTAAAAGGGTTTGATTCAATTTCTTCTTTTAAATTAGTGTTGATATTCTTTGTAAGACAATTTGATTTGAGGTTTCTTCACTTCTTCACTTTCTTTCTGTACTTTCATAATGGAGAGAGTAAAAAATATGTTATGATTACAAACAAAAATGTTAAAGGTTAGAGAAAAGTCACTGCAGTCGTATCAATGTCAATACTAATTTAACTAAAAGAATTACATTAAATTCTTTTAAATAAAATAAAAATAGAATTACAAAAATATATTATGTTAGAAAACCTATTAATTTTTTATCTTGTTATAATAACAAAATAAAGTAATATATATTACAAGTTCCCACCCATTGACACTTTAAAATGTACATGCACCATTCCTATATTTTTCTAAAAAATGTTATGTTAATCAATATTATAAAAAATGTTTGTATAATTACTAAAAAAACATTACATATTCAATAAAAAAGAATATATACTTAAAAAGATCCATGTAAATGCTATTGCAGTTATTAAAAAAATATTACTATAACATATTATATATATATATATATATATATATATATATATATATATATATATATTCTATGATATTAATAATATTATTATATCAAAATTAAGAGTCTAATGGAGTCTTTCAAAACCGTTCAAAAACAAAAGAACATCATTCTACTCTATACTTTAGTTTTATTATTATCTAATATTTGCTTAACACAAACATCTTCATCGATTTACATTATTAAGGTGATCATTAAAAAAGAATATATATAAAAGAGTAAGTTATTTTACCAATAAGCAATCATATTGTAATTTATATAGAAGTAAACACATATATAGATTTACATCAACAAAATATTTAGAAAATAAATCATACATACTAGACTTGACCATCCGAATATGTGTCATTGAGTCAAACTAGTGAAGTCATGCACTTGTGGTGCCAAAAACTATTATACTAACACCTACAAGGTTAGTCTCTATCACATTCATAAGAATCCTAGGGCCATCTTTATGAGAGGACCTCCTATCACTCTCACCACCTAATCATTCTCCTCCTCGTAAGTATGAATGTTTAGTAAAGTTCAAGATAGCTGCACAAATGAAACAGTCATTACCTCAAGGCACACACTAACATATACCATTATAGAGTCTCTCCACCATATTCATAGAATCACTCTAAACATACACAATATTTATATCCATCAACAAACTCACCATCATCATTAGAGTCATGCTTATAACCACAATATAAATCAATAAAACATCACAAACTCATAATAAACATGCTAATAATCCATAACAACCCATTGAAACCAACAAAATCTAGAAAATCACAAAACAACACACTAGCGCTCAAACTGACACTCAGCGCAAAAAGCTCTAGCAAAAGAGAGCCCCAATGCCATAGCTCTCGCACTTTTGTTCGATCAGCAAGCTCTACTTGTCGCTCAGCGAAAAAGAGTGAAAATAGCCCCACACCTATAGTGGTAACTTGCGTTCAGTGATGCCTTATTACTACTCATTCTCATACCATTCGCATTTAGGTCGCTCAACAATGAAAACTAAAGCTAAGCGTCATACCAGAAACCTAAAATTCCACAACTTTGATATGATGAACTAGAGTTCTATTAAAATGATCAATATGGTATTCGTGACTCAATACTTAATCCAAAAACATATTTCAATGTTAGATTAAGTACCAATGTGCTCAAATGACCATAGACTTAGTTTATCAATTCAAACAACACACCATTATATTGCACAAACATATTTCGACACCTAATTTAATCAATTCTAGACAACAATTTTGTTAATTCCATAAACCAAAACGAGTTATACTCAACAAGTCATCAAAATAGAATTCTCATATCAGACTACAATTTAGATCAAATTCAACATGCATTACAGACTAGAAACTTATCAATTACTTTAAAATGTAGTAGTTAACTTTCCTTACCTTTTTTAAAGAACCAAATTTCTCAAAGATGTTGAAACTTATCAACTTTTTGATCAATTTTTATTATTTTAATTTTTATTATTCTAATTCAAAATATAATATGTAAAATTATTCAATTCCATAAAAAAATGTTATTAGTATTTAAAATAGTGAAAAAAAATATCCATGTGTCTCATGGACACAAATACTAGGTTGGTCCATTGCTCATACATATATTTCAAACCTATTTTTTACAATTATTGAATTTAAGAAATTCAAAACTACATCATCATATTCTTTTATGATAATGTTAACTAAGAAAACCAATTCAATAACTCAAAGATTAGTTAAAGATATTCAAAATCACTACCATCACACAATTCAAGTATTAAATTTTAATACAAATTACTCACACTTAATTATACTTATTAATATTTATTAATATATTCATCATATATTACAATTTATCTTTATTTAAATATATTTATTATAATAATTAAAATTAAAATTTAAGTAACCTATAGAGGTATACTAAAAGACATAATAAGGAATATACTAATATATATTTAAAAAAAAAATAAAAACTCTCCAAAAATTTTGTACCATTTGCTGTAAAAAGTTGATTGAAATATATATATATACTCTGAATTTGGCAGTGGATTACCAAGATTCTATTGTCGGAAAATAATTTGAAGTTTAGTGTCTCTCCAACTGAGTGCAGCCTCTTAAATTAAACATGATAATTCAACATTGTATGTTTGTAGTGTTGACTGAAAAAACATTTCCACATGTAAACTTTGTCTCATTCCAGATGGCAAACTCATTGTTGAGTTGAGTGAGACAGTTGAATATGGCCACAGTGGAGCCAAACAAATTACCAAATCATATTAAAAGAAAAACAGCAACATGAACAAAAGCAAATAATGCATGTTAACATGTTGGATATATCAAATGCAATGTATCACTTAGGTAAAATAGAATTCAAAAAGATGAAACCGACACATTATTTGATGCAAATTACCTCAGATACCAACATATTTTTACATTAGTTGCATTTTTCAGATTAATTTATGAATTTTTATTTATACTTTATTGAAAATTATGACTGGAAAGTAATGAAAGATGTATGAAAATACTTACCTTTGTTTGGGAGTAGAAGAAAATGAAAGAAAGAGAACAAAAAGAGTGAAAATTGAAGTTCTTTGGATTTATAAATAAATAAAATTGTAAGTTAATATAATTAATTTAAATGAGTAAAAATGAGTTGGTAGTTGTTTTATTTTCCAATTACACTAATGCTTTTTTTTAAGATACTATTGAAAAGAGTAGGAATACAAGTTTTTCTTTCTTTTTTTTCTTATTTCATCATATATCTCATAGGTATGTATGAGATCCAAAGTTTAAATTTGCTAAAACAAATATAATTGTTTTTTTTAAACACTATTAAAAAATCAAACCCGTGTTAATATATTTAAAAGGTTAAAATATGTATTGAATATAATTCTAATGCATTAAAATTTTCACACCAAAACTCATGGTTGAATATGAAAATTCTTCTTTTTCAATTCATCTAAAAACATAACAAAAGCATCAAGTTATAAAGCAAACAAATCTTCACCTACAATAATCTTAATCACCTTTAATAAAATTGTGACGGGAAATAATTTTGTTAGTATTTTTACTTATTTTCTGACACTTAATTACTAGACCGGCCTATATTAAATACACATGTAATAAAATTAAAGTTAGAAAAAAGAAATCGATACATAAAAAACATAAAATTTTAAGTGTAATTCTAGATACCATAAGTGTTAAAAATCTAAAGTGCAAGAAAAGTATTAGAGTTCAAAATCTAAAGTGTAAGAATAATATTAAATTTAAGTATGAATTTAAATATACAATAATAAAATTCATAAATTTATTATTTTAAAATTTTTGTGATAAAGTAGAATTAATGTAGATTATGCGAATATCTGATTTGGTGTTAAAAGTAAAATTAGTATAAAAGAGTTTTATATTTTTTTAGTGTAGTTCATTCAAAATATATGTCATAAAGTACCTGTCAAGGGATTAATTAATAATCATCCTCTGACCAATTAATCCGATGATTAAACATGATTGAGTTGTTTTTTTTTAAATGGATACAACAGATAAAAGTGAACATTATTGCTTAAATTATAACTAATTGATGGTTTTATACTGTTAATAGATTTGGTAAGATGCTATTAATTGAATGATAAGTTAAAGATAAGTACTTTTTTTCTTAATGAGTTGTTAAATTAGCATGTGATATGAGCTTCATAATTGTAAATTGCAATGTAAGATAATGTCTCCTTGCTTTCAACTATAATAATAAACTACCAACAACATCTTACATTATTCTAAACACTCAACTTATCACAAACTTTGATAATATTGCTAAATAACTTCCCACAAACTTCATTAATAACTTATATTCATAATTGGCATGTGAATAAAATATTACAATATGGTTTCATCACTAAACTTCATTATGTTTAATCCTGCATGTCTCACTCATATAAATAAATTCAAAACATACACCCACCTTTTCTTTCTATATTTTTTATTAAGAACTAAAGTTTTTTATTTATAATAGGATTTTAATAACCTATATTTATAATAGAATTTTCAGAATAACACAAATGTTAGAATAAGCTGTGAAACATATATAATGTCTTTGAGAACAATTTTCTAGAATATATATATAATATTTTCTGAAATGAGTTTTTTTTTAAAGTAAATTTTTAGAATACATAAAATGTGATTTGAAAAAAATGATTTTTTCTTTCTTATGCAGTGTTCTACCTCTCATACATATTTCCTGTATAAGTGACAATGTTGCGGTGCAGTGAAACAGTGAAAGGGTATTTTAATCTTTTTAGAGTTAGTATGGAGTGCATTTAGCAAGGATGGGGTGCATGAAGTATTTTTAAAAAATCATGAGGCAGCCCACAAAGAACCAAACAAAAATATATGTGTTCTGAAAGAAGAAGAGCGAAGATGAAGAGAAAGAAGGAAAAGAGTGTTCTTTTTTTTTTCTGTCATCTAAACTGAACAGAGTGTCTCTTATCCACAGCATCAACCATGAACAATTCGCTTTTTCTCCACAACGCAAACGCAATCCACTTCACTTTCCACTCTGCATTTTCACAAACACAACGCGGGCACGTTGCTTCCAACAAGCACTTATCTCAGCGTTACCCACGCATCCAATGCTGCTGCGTCGAAATCGACATGGTGAAGAACTCCCAAGGAATTTACGCCCCCAAAAGCGACAAGGTCGTTGTTCTCTGGGACCTCGACAACAAACCCCCTCGTGGGCCTCCATACAACGCCGCCGTTTCGCTCAAAACCCTCGCTTCCCGCTTCGGCGAGGTGACTGACTTCTCCGCCTACGCCAACCGCCACGCCTTCGTCCACCTCCCCCAGTGGGTCCTACACGAGCGCCGGGAACGCAGGAGCCTCGACATCCTCGAACGGAAGGGTGTGGTCACACCCTCGGAGCCCTACACGTGCGGGGTGTGTGGGCGCAAGTGTAAGACCCACATGGACCTGAAGAAGCACTTCAAGCAGCTGCACCAGCGCGAGCGTGAGAAGAAGCTGAACCGGTTGAAGTCGCTGAAGGGGAAGAAGAAACGGGACCGTTTCAAGGAACGGTTTTTGCGCGGGAATCATAAGTATAATGAGGCGGCGAGGACGCTGCTGGTTCCGAAGGTGGGGTACGGGCTGGCGGCGGAGCTGCGGCGGGCGGGGGTGTTTGTTAAGACGGTGGAGGATAAACCGCAGGCGGCGGATTGGGCCCTTAAGAGGCAGATGGTTCATTCCATGAGTAGAGGGATTGATTGGCTATTTTTGGTTTCGGATGATTCGGATTTTTCGGATATGTTGAGGAGGGCGAGGGAGGCGGATTTGGGGACTGTGGTGGTGGGTGATTGGGATAGGGCTTTGGGGAGGCATGCGGATTTGTGGGTGCCATGGAGTGGGGTTGAGAATGGGGAAGTGGAGTTGGTGCCCGAGATGAAGAAGAGAAGAGAACATGGTTTTCTGAATGATGACGATGATGATGATCACCATGATCGTGGTGATTGGGGAGGTTTGAATGAGGATGAGGAATTGGGGCAAGACTTTATGTTGCTGCATAGTGAGGATGAGGATGAAGATGAGGGAAACTATTATTACGATGATGAAGAAGAAGAAGAGGAAGACGGGTTGTATATATTATGATTCTTTTTTGGATGGGAAACAATTTGCCACCGCAATTTCGGCTGCAATGTCAAGGATTTTTTGGTGTTTGAGGCTGCAATTGTGACTGCACCTATCTTATTTGTTTGTAATTTCTTGCAATGTGAAGAACTGCAACGCCAAGGTGTTTGTTATGTCTGGGGCTGCTGCTGTTTTTGTTTGTCAGATTTTGTAATATCAAGAAAATGCAACAAAACTGTGACAGGAACTAGAATTTGAAAGCTTGGCCAAGACTGTTTCGTTATACCCAATAGAGGTTGAATTGAGGACATGATGTGGGTATTTATGTCTGTATGTTATGTTATATGTAGCATCCTTTTGATCTCTATTGGATTATAGAGGGTTGCATCAATTGATTGCTCCCAGGGTAGAATAAAGTCTGTTTTTCCAACTGGTGCTCCTGATTCAAGTTTCTTTACATCCCTGCTAAAGCTAATGCAAGTTTGAGAAAAGTGTTATTTTCCACAGCTAATGTATTTATTAGTACTCTAAGTTAAATGATCTAGGCTGGCTGAATATAGCTTTGTTAATATGCAGGATCTGAACAAACGAGACATAAATCAACTAAATTTTCATACTGAAGATGGATAATAGAAGGAAAACAATTAACTGAAATTTTTCTGTGAAGTACAGTATATATATATATATTACAATTTTCATTATCTTACCATTTACAATTTCATACAAATAGACTACTTACCTACCTTACCTATTTATACCAAAAGGTAAATTTTAAACTGACTTTGAATTTTACAATAATGAATCATACAACTTTGCCTCATGGCTACAAATTATATTCAACATTTCTTTTTTATTCTTTTTATGAATTCTAGTGAAACATATAAACAAAATGTAATTTGATAAGAACTTGAAGAAACCCTTTAAAACATACCCAATGTAATTATTCCAATAATTTATTTGTTACTCACTCGTTCAATACTAAAACCTTATTAAGTTATTCAATTGTTTTATTTTCATTTTTCTAAAATAAATATTCACTATGTTACTTTAGTTATAGGGATAAATTGCACTTATTGTTTTTTTTTAAGTTATGTTAAATGACATAAGTATCTTTTCTAATTTTAAAATAGATATTCCTTATGTTTTTAATAAGATGATATTCACACTCCTTCCTTCTAACTTTTGAATATACATCCATCAATTTTATATTTTAAACAAATGAAAGACATTTAGTATTTTTAGTAAAAATGCATTTATTAGCATTATTTATTTAAAATTATTATATCAACTTAAATTTAAATAAAAAATTAAAATACAAACTAAAGATTTTTTATAAATAAAATTATAACATTTTATATTTAATAAATAAAATAAGAGATGTAACTGTCACTTCATTAAAATCATAAGAAAACAAATATCATTTTATTTGAAAGATAAACAAAGTAAACATCTATGAAAAAATTATAAAAAATATAATATCATTTATTAAGAAAAGCTAATCTCTATTCTAAAAGTATAAGGAATCTGAGTATAATTTTCTTTCTCATTTATTATAGTTTTCACTATTTATTTCTAATTTACAGTTTTTACACAAAACACTGTAATGATTTATACAATCATTAATAATTTAATAGTTTCTACAACTACAGTAATAAACTACTTCACAAGCCAAAGGTTTGAATATCAAATGTAAAATATATTTCATGAAAGTTCAAAGGGAATACAGTCCCAAAATTGTCTGAAACAATATTTTCTCAATGCCTCGTCATGCATGATGCCCATCAAAAGCAAAGATTAATATAAATGTCGTCATACATTCTTTTGTTGAACTCAACGACCGAAAAGAGTGATTACTAATACCAAATATACCAGTATGTTTTTTCAGGCAAAAAAAAATGCTACCTCAGCAGAAGTTATCCTATGTTGTTAGGAGGTATCCGGAGGCAAACTGAATTGTAGGTATTAGACTGAATCAGTTCCTAAAGTAACTCAATGCTACTTGACCTAAGGATCTTGAGCAAAATACATGAGACAAATCAGCTTCACCCACAAGAATTATGAATACAGGCAGAGCTATTAAGGAAAATTTTAAAAATATTTTAAGATGATGGAGAAGCTTTCTTCCTTTTTGGGCAGCCTGAAGCTAAAGGAAAAACAATTGAGCCAAAAATATATATAAATTACAGAATAAAGAAGGGAAACTGGTAGCAGCTCTATATCTTATGCCTTAAGTTCATCACAGCTGCTAGGAACTGCAACTCAAGATGACAAAAAACTGGAATGAATACTGAAAACAAACCAAGAAGATGAAGATATGCCTCCCTCATGTGCAATCAGTCAGACTTGGAGGAGGATGTCCATACACTATGCAATGAAATTGTTTTTGGATCTTGCGGCACACAACCATTTCCTTGGGATCTCAGGATCATCACTAGTTATAGTTGGCACGTGCCAGCTACCATTGGCCGATTCCTGCAGTTACATTACTTTTAGCATGAATAAGAAAACTGGAAAGCTCAGTTTTCTTTGTCAATCATTTTCCCCTTTCAATAAAAGGGCTACAAAAATACATACAAGTGGAAGTATACAACCCTCGGCCCCTCAGAATTGAACAAAATCAGCCCGATTCATTCAATACACAGGTATGAATTATATCTTGATGCAGAGCAAGAAAAATTATATAGCCAGTGAAAAAGCAGTGGGAATGTCATCTCACCTGAATAACTATAGAATAACATGGAGGCATGATTAGGGAGCCTCCAGAAGTTGAGGTTGATGCTCGAACCTGTAAACCAAAAAACACATCATCAATCCTTTCACTATTTGAGTAAAAAACTTGACTAAAAGTCATGATCAACAGACAAATGCACAGTAGTAATTCAGCACCAAGAAAGGATAAAACTCTTGAGGAACTGATTCTAATATAGAAACATAAACTCTAGCAAACTTAAGAGAACGAAAATCATATCCCATTGGGCGAGGTCAACTACATGGATCTCACGATGCTACTAAGGCCAAATTCTCAACAATATTATTTATCAGGAGACCCCTCTTCAAATTTTCTCCAATGTCCTTCACCATCAACCTCTCCCCCTTTTTGCAAGGCTAAATACCATGCAATCTACTATCCAACTGATGCTTCCTACTACTTTATTTACACATGTCCAAACCATTGTAACCAATTTTCATGAAAAATACTAGGAATACTCATTCTTACACACTCTTTCAAACACTCTCTTTATTAGTATAATTTATTGGAAAATCACAAAATTTTACAGGATTCTCGTCCTCTAGCTTCTAATAAATTTCAACCACTAGAAGAGAGTTCGTTAGAAAGAATATATTAGAGTGTGTTCTTAGCACTTCTCTTTTCCTTAATTGGTATCACCAAACACAAAAATACGTGTTATATTTCTTAATATAATATACTGGTCATAATAAAAAATGCAGTAAAAATTGTAGTAAAAAATGTCAGTCTAATAATCACCCCGTGCACTTAGGGAACCCCCTCAAAAGTTAGCTACTAAGGGAGGATGATCAAACACTTAAATATTCTACTAAGCATCTTATAATACTCTACCTGACTAAAACACTCAATTAGTACCCAAGTCCCTATCACAGCACCATCCCTAAGAATAGCGGTTTTTACTCTATAGCACTTATTAGCAACACTTCACTTCACCTCCTCATTGTCAAAACCCATTATCAGTAGCCCCTTTTGAGGCATTGACAATTAGCTATTATATCAACTGTAAAAACTAAAACTTTGGGAATCCACCCTCGAAAACTAGTTACTAAGGGAGAAGAATCTCATACTATTCGATATGGAACTTAAGCTCCCATAATACCCAAGTTCTTATCACAATCTATAATATGAGCAATACCCTCGCAAAATCATATATGACTATTTCACAAAATTTAAAACTTTTTTAATCCATCATCAAGCACTACACCAATATATCATAGAAAATCACGTCTTGTCTTATTCTTTCTGGTATATTTGCTGCAATTTCTTGTTGTTGTCTCTTTAAAATCCAACATTCACTACCATGGTATAGCAGGTACGAAAATATTGCATCCCACTTATAGGCTTTATTTTAACTATATTCTAGCTAGTATGAGATCTCCAATATCTTTTCACTCTGAGGATTGGACATCTCTAGTGTGTAGAACTAGAAATTTGTGAGTGGCATGGTACACCCAACAAAAATCATTAAGATAGATTATGATACCATATTATAAGATGAGGTTTACATACACATCTATTTTATCCATACTGCTACTCGATGAAGGATACCCAACATCTAGAAATGTTGTTTGGTTTGGTAGGTATTTTTGTCACAAGTAATCCTTAATGTTTTTCTTCATTTTAACCGTCTAGTTTACATCTTTTGTGTGATATTTCATTGATTTGACCACTATTTTGTAATATTGATTCCAACAATTTAAACTTCAAAACCTACAGTATGGTATCTTTTTCCCAATTTTACTTCCATGTTCCAAATCATTTTCTTCTCATTTCTTGATCAAATTACTATACATATACTTTGTTTTACTCCTACTCACAAGAAAACCCACTGGTTCCAAACTTTGAATCCAAAACTCAAGTTTAGAGCAAACTTCTTTCCTCCGTATCTCAATCAAAACTATATCGTCCATAAAAAATGCAGTTTTTTGAATTAGAAGCACAACGAACTATCCTATATATGCAAGTTCTTTCCAAGATCTAGTAGCAGGATTCATCAGTTTGTTCTAGACAAAGCCTCCTAGTACCATATTAGATTGTCATGTATTACAGCAAGCAATGGACCATTCAATAAATTCTTTTTTTCCCAAGTGGGTGCTTTTATGATGTTTGCTGCTGGCCTTGCGTAGTCAATAGTCATGGATACAAAAGTCAAGCAGAACTCAGAATAGTGTTATAAAGAATGCGTCTGGAATGTGGCAGGGCTATACTATATAATGGTATAAGGAACTTTGGATAGTTAGAAATACCTGATGCTTTTCCTTCCATCTCGGGAAAAAACTAGAACCAAGTAGCTGGAACAAGTGGTCCCTCATCTCATCATCTGTTAACAGTAAGCATTTACAACTAACAGCAGCATATAACCAGTACCTGTGTTAAGTAAAATAACACCATTGTATCACAACTGCATTGTAAGACCATAGAGACATATGTACACTTTTGAACTTCTATTCATGGCAATGTTGTAAATGCGTGATACAACAAATTAACAACATGCAACCCTAATCCAACTAGATGGAGTCAGCTACATGGGTCAATCAACACCATCAGATTCTTTGGAAATGTAAAATAGGAAAAAAAAGAAAGTAAATTAGGCAACCTCATCTAACTTTAATATTGTGGAAGCACTACATTACCAGTCATCATTTGAACCTTGAGGTGTAGCATAAAGAGCACCATTTTTTTTCCAATTTTCTATAAGTCTCCTGTTTTTTGGATTTTGAGCAGGACCACCATATACTCGGCTTGCATGCAAAATTACAAGGGGGAATCTCTTGGAAGGGCTTATTTGACGTAATTGTTCAACAACAGTATTAAGCTACAACCAAGGGCAAATAACCATTATTAAGTAGTTACTTTTGCAATGGGCTGAATAAATTCTATAATGTCAAGCTCACCCTCGAAAAACTGAAATTATGCCCATTGGAAAGGCCTACATTTGCACCATCTACAACAGCATCAAATGGGCCATGCCGCTCAAGCCACTTCTGCAGAAGTCGAACTTCTATATCAATCAGTATTTTATTGCTAATTTTTTATATTGAAGACAGAATTGAAAATAAAGACACTACAACATACAATATTTGTCAAAGGTAGCCTACAGGAAAAAAAGGATGGCCCTTCGCCAAATTCAGCTTTTAAGTACCCAAACAATTTTTAAACAAAACAGTAAATCTTGTTCTACCTGAAAATGAACAAAGTTTTCCTTGGCTTCTTTTTGGCAAGCTAATTTAGATAATGAGACAGCAAAGGTTTCGGTCTCTTTTGGATCAATATCAATGCTCACAAGCTTCTCACCACACGAGAGACACACACCATCCTCGTTCACCTGAGTCTCCACCATTTTCCATCGCCCACTCCCAAGCCACCCTTGACCATGCCATCCTCCACCTCCCTGAATAATCCCTTCCCTCACTTTATTCACATCCCACTTCTCCTTTCCAATTTTTGCAGCATATTCTGAGTTGAACCAGTCTTGAACTATCCGTGAAGTTGTTTCAGACACCTGTCTCACAGTAGCGCGCAAACGGTGCAAAATCTCATATACCCTGTCTTCCTTCTTTGTTTTGACACTGACTTCCAAAAGAGCAGAAAGCTCAGGCTCTTCAGCCACAATACCAGACTCAATCATGTCAGCATCAACTAGATAAGCTTTCTCAGCATCACCCCTCTTGCAAAATCCAAACAAAGCTGGTTCATACGATCTTAGCTTGGGAACAATAGCAACATTCTTCATCTGCTTTAGCAATTCAAAAGCCATATCAGGATCTTCCTTGGCAGCAGCAAGCCTGGCAGCATTGGTAAAGGTGGCTTCATTGGGCTGAACTCGGTCATTCAACATCTGCTGAAATATCTCAAACCCCCTTTTGAGACCCATTTGGGCAACATCAGCATTTTCAATAGAACATAAGTATAACAATTTGTTATAGTGATCAAGGTTGAGTACAACCCCCAATTTTCTGGCCTCATCATAGTGGCAAAGGGCTTGAACAACATCTCCCTCCCTTGAGCACTGGTTTAGCTTACGCAATAAGACCCCTTCAGGAGATTCATAGAAAGCTTTTCTTCTCGCTTTGGTTGAAAGCTTAACTGTGGTTGTTCCTCCCTCTTGTGATTGATCCCTTCGAGCTAATGTAGTGAGGGAGGAGAAGTTAGTACTAGCAGTTAGGGTACGTTTGAAGTAGTGGCAACACAGAAGTGGGCGCCAGTAATGGGATTGTGTGAAGATACTGAGAGGGTGAGCGAATCTCGCCATCGCTGTTTGTTGAACCAACAACGGAAAGGTGAAACAACAATCAACCTGGAAGTCATAAAATCCAAGTTGAATACCAGTTCGTTCAGAGAAAATTAACACAGACCTTCAATTGGCCTTAGTAGCTATTGGTCTCTAGATAGAAATCATTCTGTTTTTCTATTTTTCTTCTTGCTCTGGTCTTGAAGGCACATTTTCTTCTTCCTAAACTCTACCTCGCATCGTAAAATTGCAGCTTAAACAATGATAAGTTCTATGTCCCAGTTGCAAAAGTGAATAACTAAGCTGGTAAAGAGTTCAAAACTCTTACACAGCCCATGGGAAATTTGATACAATTACAAAGAATGTATTCCACATTTTGAACTAGCAATGATACTACAATTTCAGTAGGAATAATTGGTAAAGAAAAGGAGTGAATAAAAAACAGTGATTAGAAAAGGATGAAATTCAAAAGGTGTTACCTTACCGGAGGGAGAAGCTTCTATTCATCGGCGGGGTGATTGTGTTCGCGCGGGGAACAGTGGAAAACTGGGAATTAAGGGTTTGGATCGTGTTGATGCTGTTGGGATGCTAAGAATGAAATGGATAATTTAGTGGGAAAATGAAAAATGAAAAATGTGATTGTAGAAAGAATTCAGCGGCTGGAAAAATAAGAATGAAGAACTTTTTTTTCCTGTTTTTATTTTTAATTATTTTACCCTCATTTGTTTCTTTCATTTTTTATTTTTAAAGTTAAACATATTTTTAATTCTTAAATTTTAAGAGAGAACTGAAATTTGTTGAAACAATTTGATTTTTAAATTTAATGAAAAGGCATAGTTCTTTTAATTAAAAGTTTTTAGGAATTAAGCAGCGTTTTGAGTTATCCTCTGAATTATTAGTCTTAGTCAGTCTGAATTAATTATATTGTTTTATACATTCTAAACTTAAGATGTGTTTAACACATAAAACTATTAAGTGCGTTAAAAAAGACTTTATTCATTTACATTTTAATTTTGAAAATTGAAAATTAAAATATATCAAATTTTTATTCAGAATAAATTTTAATTTCTTCTTTAAAAGTTTTAAAGTTAAATACATATTTAATTTTATTTTTTAAAATTTTATATATTAAAATTTATTTTTTTATATTTTGTTATGCTTCTGGATACACTTTCCATTATAAAATCAAACATAGAAAACGAGGTGACAGATTTATAATTTTTCAATAAAAAAGAATATAAAACACTTATATTTACGATGGATATTAAAATAATATTTTTTTAAAATTATATTTATTTACTCTAATTAACTTTTCATCTCCAATAATACTTTTAAGGGAGATAAATAGAATACAGAAATAGTTGATCAGGCATATCCCAGATCCTTTATTTCCTTCCAGATCTCTACATATTAGAAGAGAAAAAAATTCGATGAGAAATTATTTTATTCTTCTTTATTCTTCAATCATTTTCTATAAAATTTTGAAACAAATAATTAAAATTTTAAATAGTTTTACTATTAGTTTATCGTTTGTTTGTTTTTTTTTTACTTAGAAGTAATTTTATTTTATAAACCTGATTATTTATTGAAATGTTTCACGTTGATAAAAACATATATGTAATATATTGTATATATGTAAAATTTCCCAAAGATGTGTCAGTTAATTAATGCATAAGGGCTGGTGATTATGCGTTTTCTTGAAATTTAGTTATACGAACTAGTTAGTATTGTTTAATTATATCAATCTTATTTTGAACTATTTTCATTTGACAATGAGGTATAATTATTGAATACTTAGATAAAATGAAAGGTTTTATAAAATACATCATTATTATCTTCGTATGGTTTATTATATAATCTTTTTTTTTTTGTTGGTTTTAATTATATACCCATACGTATAATATATATATATATATATATATATATATATAATGTTTATTTTATTTTTATTATATTATATTATGATCATATTTTTGTATTATATTATAGGTTTAAAGGATGAATTAATTTGACATTATCGATCGAAACTGGAGACAAAATAAGATATTAAACCTATATTATAATGATAATGAACGAGTGTTTACTTTGTTTGTTAAACTTTCCAAAATTTAATTTATTTATATTCATCATATTGTTTTAATACTTTATTTGTTTCTTTACAAATTCGACCTATAACTTGTTTTTTTCTATTAAAAATTATTTAGACTCGTTGACAAAAAAAAACATTATAAAAATTTGTGAGAAAAAAAATATAATTAAAGAAATATGTAACATTTCAATTTTTATAACGTTAAACTAGGATATAATTATTTTTAATAGAACACAACCGTTGACTTAAAAAAAACAAATAAAGTGTCATTTTAATTATCCAAAATAACATAGCAAAAAATATATATATATATATATATATATATATATATATTTAAAAAACAAGTATTAAGTTTATACATCATCAAGTAATCATTATAAAAGAGAATATATATAATTCATAATGTAAATCAAACAATACAGAAATAATTTAAACTTTAACTATCTGGATACATGTATTAATGTTAGAGTCACGAGAGCCATGCCCTGTGTGGTGAAACAACTTGCCCAAAACCACACTAACATTTCATGGAACTTCCACACACCAAGGTTAATTTGACAAACATCTATGACCCAAACTAGTGACCATAGATTATAACCTCTTGCCCCTCTCTACAATATAACCACCCATATTTATTTGAGATTTTTAGACTTATTAAGAGTGTCAAAATTAGTGTTTTATTATCCATTGGAGATAAGTATATATACATAGCAATATGATCTAAATCACTATATGTATTTATGCACAATATAGTTACAGGAAATTGAATAATCTAATTACAAAATTTGATTAGCTTGATTACAAAAAATTTTCATAATAATAATTTTGATTTTATCACTATATTAATAAATTCTCGTAATCTTCCTTAAATTTGGTGAACAATGATTTTAATTTGGGTTAAATATGTTTTTAGTTTTTTAACTTGTGAAAATTTGAATTAGTCCATTTTCAAAACTTTAGACCAATTTAGTTCTCCATCTTTAAAACTACGTGAATTTACTAAATTTTATTAAATTTATTTAATGTTTTAAATGTGATTCTCAGTTAACAATGAAACATAAATGTATAGTAAATAACTCAAATATTACTATGAAAGCCAAACGTGAGATAAATATAACCAAATTTAGTTAAAAAAACTAAATTCACACGTTTATAATGTTGAAAAACAAAATTGAGTTAAAATTTTAAAGAAGAACTATTTTAATTTTTACTAAAAATTAAGAGAAGTAAAACATATTTAACCTTATATATTAATCTCTTTTAAACTTATAGTGATTTTAGTTATTTATTATATTCTTTGTAATATTATATAATATTAAAAATCTCACACCACTAAAAAAAATGTCTAAATATTCCTATGTAGATGAGTGACTTTTGTAAAATCAAAATATGTATTACTATCAATTTTGAAAAAACTAACGAGTTATTAAAATAATCTGACACTTAATTAAATGAAGTATATATAAGATAATAAAAAAGTAGATAGATTAATATTGTTTGTTTATAATATTCTCCGAAAGTTTCTTGTAAGGTTTCTTTCTCTCGTGTATAAAGTTGAATAACTTCATTATTTGGCAATTGATGAATGAATGAATGATGAAAGAGATTGAAGGGTTTTGTTTTATTGAATATGTCTTAATCTTTGTTAAAGAGTGGTACTCCAGAAACAGTATCATTGTTATTATAGTTAGAATAATAATTATAGAGTTATAGGTAGATTGTATTTTCAAACGCATGATGATGTTATGTCAACATTATTTTCCAATTCCGATTAGCTTTAGTGCTGCAATAGACTGCCGACTCAAACTCCTCCGTGTCTCTTCAAAACTCCGGTGGACCCCACCCACTCCGCCACCTCATTTTTTTTCTCACTTTCAACTATTTTTTTTAAGAATAATGATATTTTTAAAATATTTTTTACAACATTTTAATATTATTTATAATTGGTTCATCTTAGTGTTTATGATTATTATTATTAATTGTAAAGTAATTTTACAATATTAAAATGTTTGTCAAATATCATTATTTTTTTAATAAATGATATTTATACACTTTAATTACGAGTTAGACTCATTTCAACTTTTATTTAATGAATTATATAGTTTGTGTTAGATATTTAGTAATATATAATCTCTTATAAACTTAATGTTGAAACAAATAATTTACACCCACGAGACTCTCCACTTTCGATATATAAGATATTTAAGCCATTTTCATCCATAATGTTTCATTGTTGTAATCAAGATTAAGTGGGTAAACAAGTTTCCAACTGAAGTAAGTAACTATTTTGACAAAGACACATCTTTTTATCTTTTCTATTTCAATTCTGCTTCTTTAAAATATTGTCTTTGTTTTAGTTACAAATCATTCATGTCAATTATATTTCAATTCTTTGATTCAATATTCATGTCAATTATATTTCAATTCTTTAATTCAATATTCGTTGTAATAGTTAGATAACGAAATCATTATAATCAAACTTATTATACTACACACGATTAATTGTTTGAACTTAATTTGTAGTATTCAATAATAACAATAATAATAAGACAATCCATTATTTTATTAGCTAGCTAACCTATGTTTTCAATTGTATAGAAATTTTGTGAAGCTAAATATTAATTTGAATCGTTTTGTTGAAACGTATATATATAGTTAGAGTGGATTTTTATACATATATACACACACACACACACATATATATATATATGGGAAAATAAATAATTTAAAAGTGTATTTAAATTTTTTTAAAAATGTATTTATACTAAAAACAAAGAAGAATTTACTAAATTTATAATTAAGTGTATTTAAAAATTTTCAAAGTGTAGATACCCATAATACTTTAAAAAGGAAGAAAAATAAATTTGCAAAGGGTTTGTTTTAAAATGAATATTATTATTTAGTTAAAGACAAAAAAGTTTGCAAAGGCATTCACTTATTGTTTGATGATTGAAAAGAAGAGAAAATGGTGCGACTTGCGGAATCCTTATCATCATCAAGTCATGCTGATGAAGACCCAATATCCGACACTTGCAATTCGACTCATGATCCTCTTTTCGTCTTATTATTCACCTTATCTCATTAATTAATCTCCATTATTATTATTATTATTAATCTTAATATTATTATTATTATTATTATAAATTTTAATTGATATGCATGGAGGCATAATCGTTTCATGAGGTATTGGTGATTTTGGTGAGTGGTTGCCCCATCACCTCTCATTTTTTGTAGTATATGATTTATTTTATATGATAATATTGTGATTAATTATTAGTTATTATCATGAGATCTAATTCGTTCAATAGTTTAATTTTGAAAATATTTTTATTTCTTATGCATTTAATATTTCATTTCAAATAATTAAGATAAACAGAGTTTTGGCCTTATTTATATTAGATAACCTAGCTCCAAGGGGCCATGGTGTACCTTTTCTTTTTCTTTGTCTTCTAATGCAAATTTCTTTATTTATAAGGTATCGATATTTTTTATGTTTAGATATATATATTTTATTGCTAAACTTGCAAATCTATGTGTTGGTATCCAACAATCAAAACAATTCTTCTAAATTAAGCAAACCCTACATGTAATGTCACCATATGTTATAAGAAAACTTATAAACTTAAAAATATCAGTTTATATTACACGAACTTTACTTTTTGATCCTTATACTTAAAATACTTTATTTTGTGTGGTTCATGCTTATACAGATTTAATTTTTTTAGTTCTTTAATATCTGCCACCTAAATTATATTAATTAAAAATAATAAAAAAGTAGTATTTATAAAGAATAAAGTGGATGATATTTTAAAAAAATTAAGTTTTGTTCAACTGTAAGATAAAACGAAAAATTTAACCAATATTAAACAATAACTTTTTAATAGTATCTTATATATTTAGTCATCTAATTAACAAAATTACTTTATCTCACCTTTAAACGTGTTTGTAGTTTTATTTAATTTTGTCGCAAAAAAGAAAATCTATTATTAATGAAAGTTTTAGTTGATTTGCATGACATTCTAAGTTTTATTTTATTATTGTCATTATATAATAAAACTTATATGTGATTGATTATAATAATTAAAAAGATAAAAAAAATGTTAATATAATTGAAAATGGGAATATGTGTGTATTGTATTTTTAATAAATAGATAAAAAAATAAAAGTTTTAATTAAAATTTCAATAAAATATATATAACATTTAAAATAGAGTTTATTTAAAATTTAAAAATATATATATACATATGATATAATATTATTATATTATATGTTATAGTTATTTGTGAAAAAATAATATTTTTTTAATAGAGATTAAAATATTGATCATATACGTCCAAATCAACCATATCTAGATAAACGCAGTTCTTATGATATGATTACAAAATAAGGAAGTTTGATAATACATGTCGATAAAGTTTGATACCATATCTAGAATAGTATTTCTTATATGTTTGAATAAATTTTGGTCACTTGTGTGTAAATATATTAGTCCTTATAATATTCTATCATAACGATTTAGTCGAATACATGTCGATTAAAGATAACCGACAACCGAAAAATGTTCACTAAGTTGATTAATTTAAGATGGTGACTAATTAACAAAAAACTAATCAAGATAATTAGTCATATGAATGAGAACCATTGAAGTAAAAAGTTTATAATAACACATTTTATAAAATAAATTAATTATGTTTCATAATTACAACACTAATTATCTTTTGACCAATTTAATGATTTGTGTGTTGGAGTGAATTTGACAATTTGTTCAACGTGGAGATGACAAATGTCAGAGCCATTTAAAACGCACTCAGGATTTGTTTTAGTGGAGTTCACGTGTCAAGAAGGGGGCTCGACACTCATATGACGGACGCCATGTGTCAAGCGAAGAGGATCCGGAAATCAGATAGTGGAAAGCAGATGTCGGCAGATGAGCGGACGCTCGTTTTGGACGTTGGAAAGAAAACTTGATTTTCAGAAATTCACGTCACACTCTCTGCATGCACCTTCTTCCTCAAACTCTGAAAATTTTCATTTCTCCATCTTCTCTCTAAAAACCTCTCCCTTCTCTCTACCAAATCTCACCCTTTCTCTTCTCTGATCTTCGTTCAGGCACCGTAGAAGCACTTCCGGCGTCAAGAGCTTTAGTTTGAACCGATCGGTTTTGAGTTCTGAACTGGTAAGTTCTTCTTGTCCTTAACCGTTCGTTATCTGGTACATGCAAACCAAGTTCTGGTTGCATGATGTCATCTTGTCTGAGCCATTGTTGGTCTTCTGTTGTTTGGTTTAGTTTGAAGAATTGTTGAACGCGAGGGTAGAAGAAATTCTAGTCAGGCGAACCTTAATTCTGCTTCTAGGAACGTTCGTTCACGCTCAGATGTAAGAGAAGCTTATTAATTTAATTTGTATGATTATGTGTGTTGCATGAACGTTCGTTGACTTGACTGAATTAATATATGATGGTTGATATGTTTGGATTGTATGAAGTATGAAAATTGATTATGATATGAATGAATAAAGTTATGAAACTATGTGTTAAGAAATGAGTTGAATATAAATGAATCCTGAATCTGAAATTTTCCTATGATAGTGTACGTTCGTCACTAAATGGTCATTGACCGTTCGGTAATGCTAATAAACTTGGTTAGAATTGGATTCTTTCATTTGGGAAGAATCCTAGTTGAGGACGAGCGTCTTCATGTTGTAATACTATGTTTGAGCGTCCGGCCAAACATAGTTGTGTCTGGGTATTTTGGGATAAACTTAAATATATATATATATATATGTATGTATTTATATATTTTAGTTATTCTTAAACATTACTCCAATAGTATCTTATTCTATTTACTAAGCTTTCTAAATATATGTTTAGTAGTGCTCGGTCTTACACCAAGCGCTCGTACTAAGTAGTGCTCGGTCTTACACCAAGCGCTCGTATTGAGTAGTGCTCGGTCTCACATCAAGCGCTCGTACTGAGTAGTGTTTGGTCTTACACCAAGCGCTCGTACTCGTTTCTTTTATAATCTATCTTGATGAAAATAGCGTTCGTCCAACTTCAATAGAGTTTTCTCTTTACCGTGCTCGGTCATTGACTGGTATTCGGTTTTCTTGATACTAAACTCAAATAAGCTAAGTTCATAAGCGTTTGGTTTCTTCATGTGAATTCTTCTAAGTATTATTCGTTGAATGTCTTGAAGTGTCTGCATCCATTGGTTTCAGCCTAGAGTCTTAGTACTGGGCATGGTCTTTTCGGTGTTCGGTTGGAGCTCTCAAGAGTCAGTTCATTTAAATGGCTCACTTTGTAATTAACATTCGTTCCATTCGTTTCTTGCAATATCTATTGCACTCAGTTTCTTTCTCAACTAGATAGTAACCTCTCGGTCTTAATCCGTTCTGGAACTGGAGACCTTCGGTCTCATTCCAAGTGTTCGGTCTCATTAAATGTTAAAGTTTAACGTTTGGTATTTGGTACCCTTAGTGATCCTTGTACAAATGGTTTAATGGAGATGATTATTAATGAAAGATGAAGAGAATATGATATGAATGAAATGTGTTGGACTATGAACGAGCATTCCGGGGAGGAACGACTCATGAATGAATATTGAAATTGGTAAAGTATGAGTGTGGGCATGCTAAGCTGGCGGTTCATCCTGATGTTTCGTGAGTACTCGTCCTCACGTAGAGGAGGGTAGGTCATGTGTGGGAACGGCAGGAGGTCCTAGTCCTTATGGTTAATTTGGACAGATAGGACTAACCTCGGGTGACAGCTGTTGAGGGCATCCCAGTTACTACATCACCCGGGTGCACGAACGCTTGTAGCTACACATATTTCATACAGTCCGGACAATCAGTCTAGTATTAGGCTTTGTATGAACGTATGATGAAATATATCTTGTGTGTTTGATTGTGTGAAAATGTATGTTTATACATGAATTAAATTACATAAGCTTACCATGTGTCTCCTGTCTTGTCATGTTTTGTACGTTCGTCTTGTCATTGCAATGATCATCCGTGTGGATGTGAGTAGAAGGAGACGAGCTGTTGAAAGATGCGCTGGAAGAAGAGAACCTGGTCGAGGTAGAAGTGAAGACCGAACAGTAGGACGTTCGGTCAGTAGTTAGTTTATAGTAAGGTGGTTGTTCGATCACCTTTCCTTTTGTTAAGTATGATCGTTCGGTATTTTCTTTTGTAAACCGTTCGGTCAAAATTGTACTCTTGTATAACTTTGTTTTCTCGTACTGCTTTGTAAGGTCGTTCGGTCATAACCATACGCTCTTCTTAGTGTAAGACTGATCTGTATATTATTAAATGTGATTATTCTATTATATAGTTTAGACTGTATTTTTGGAATGTTACAACAAATATATTGAGTTTTAAATTAGAAATACTTAAACTTCACCTAGTATATTTAACTCTAAAATTATAACTTTTTTTTTTAATTTTCATCTTACTATTTCATCCACTTATAATGTGACCCAGAATAATCAAATCATTCTCTAAACTTAAAAAAGAATTATAAAGTATGGATTTTAAAAAATAAAATAAAAATGTTTTAACTAGTACTATTGATAAAAAATTATAATAGATAATTTTTGCTAGGATATTTAAATTTTTTTCTTATCATAGTAGTTAAAAGTTATTAAGAAATCTTACATCATGTTCTTTAATTAATATAATGCTAGCTTTATGTATTTACATGTCTTCAACTTCATCATAAATGTGTATATATTATAATTGATCATGCAAAAAAGTAATGCTGAATATTCGTGTTGATATTGTCACGAAATCTTCAACTTCTAAATTGAGGAATATGTCGCTTAATATCGACTAAAGAAAATAATGTTTTTTTTTCTTCTAATTTTAGAAAAAAAATATACATAACACTGAATTACTCTTGTCTTAGAATTATCATTATACTTCTCTTTCTTAAAAAAAACAAAAAAACAAAAAACAAACTTAGTTTTACAATTATCACAGAATGTTTTAAAAAGTGCAAAGAAAAATGTTCAAAAGCTGATAAGCATTTTTAATGTTATAGAACGTCAACTAATTTTTAAATACTATATATTTTAATACATTATGGACATTTAGAATGCATATGCATAGCTTATTAGTATTTTTTTTAATGCAAAATAAAAATCTAAAACTACCCACTTTAATATTTTTGTGATATTTTAAAAAATAAAATTGAAGAGCAATCCGCTCCAATCTCTTCTATTTACACTATAACTTATCGTATCCTAAAGATAGTTAAAAAAAACACACTATTATAATATATTTGCAAATTGGAATGACATAATATATACTATAATGTTAAGTGAATCATTCTATTAATATTGGAAAAAATAAAAATAAAATGTCCTACAAGAAGAAGCTATATATTGGATACTGGCTCTTTGATATCGTGATCATATCTCCCAAACTCTAGAATATTTCTATTTTCTTCATTTGAAAATAACAGCAATTTTAGTTATTATATAAATTTTTATTAAATTAACTTATATTTCTCATTTTTTAATAAATTATTATTATTTATTTTAAAATTAATTAATCCTTGTTATTATCTAAAGCAAAATATTTATTTAAAAAATCTGATTAATAAATTTATTTCAAATTGTTTGTAATATGAATGAATATTAAACTCAGTAAAAATAATATAGCATCAAAATAATTATTTATTAAAACATATTTTTATTGATTAAAATTTACAGACGTTACAAAATTTTATAATCCTAACATTTTATTCAATGTGTTACCAAAATAATAAAAAAATTGTATTGTATATTTGTCCGGTTAAACTTGAATTATCAATCATCAACCAAATAACTTAACTTATTACTCATTAATTTCTTGATTGATTTTTCTAAATTAATTACTCTAAGCTGATTATATTTGGTTATTTATTCTTTAACCGACTTTTTAGACATATTGTCAAATAACATGATTGATAAGTTACAAAATAAATAATTATATATTATTATGAATAATAATCATAATATCAAATGGATAAAATTAATTATTATATATATATATATATATATATATATATATATTAAAAATTTGATATTTACGTATCAACACTCTTCCATTTAACTCTCCAAAGTTTTATTTATTACGTGTATTCAAAAGCGTTGAATAATGAATATAAAAAATAGTTCGATATATTTTCATGTTCAATATGAAGAAATGTATTTTGAAGCTACATTTATGTGAAAAAAAGTTATTTATACGAAAATAAAAATACATTCAATACTAAGTTAAAACATTTGAGATGAGTGATAATTTCCAACATTATAAACATGAAAAGAATTTATTGTATAAAGTTAACAGAAACGCGGCTCATTGTTGTGGCTTGTGCGGGAAACAAAGCACTATAAATTCACACGTTGAAGGTGTATTGTAGTACTATAGTGTAGCTACACGTGGAGTCTGTTATTTTTGCGTGGACGGAAAGTCATTTTCTATTCTCATCCATCCCTCCATTCACCACCGACTTCTCACAGCCATTCGATTTCCTCCACCTGTCCATTCTCTCCCCACCCATTACCAATCGCACAACACAACACACCCATTATCATAATTATCAAACCCCATTAACTTTCTTGCCCTAAATCCCATATTTCACACCACACTTCCTTCTTTAATAAATCAACATGAATGGTTGGTTGGAGATTTCATTTTAATATATAAATGAAGTTATATTTTTTTCTATTTTAAATTAAATTTATAAAGATTGGTTAGTGTTTTGATTTAAATACTCTTAAGTAATGTACAATTATTGAGTGTCTTACAATAAAATCCTCAATCAAAGTTTAATGAGAACAATAACTCATTTTTAAAAATAATTTTTCATTTTTATTTTATTTTAATAAAGATAATATTATTAGAGTAATCACCGAGATATTAACTTGCTTTAAAATCTTTTACTCCTATCATAGTTTTATTCTTTAAAACATGTATTGAAGAATTGAAGGGGAGAAATAATTTAGATTATACCCATGATTTGGCATATTGAATGTACTAAAATAATTATCATGATACAATATTAATGATTTGGGTTTTCTTCATTTTGATGTTAAATATTCTCGATATAAAAAAATATTAAATATTTTATATCAACATGATACCTATTAATGGTAAATAAATAAAATAAACGGCATCTTATTAAAAGGTTTTAGTGAGAAGGTTTGGCACACAATTAAGGAACGTGTGTTGGCTCTTAATTAGGTTTAATTTGAAAAGTGTATTTTGTTGATGTTTGGGTTTTGAGATTCAAAGACAGAGATGGGTGAGAGGCTGTGTCGGCCACCTTGAGTATATCTTCAAGGGATCTGCCTCTCCGCGTGGCACCACTATTACACGACACATGGAAGACTCATTCTAATTTAGCCCTAATCTTAAATTCAAGATTAAATATTAACAACATTTTTCTTCCAGGATATTATATTAGAACAAAATTGTAGAATAAAATGTTATCGTTGGGTTATCTAATTATGTTCGTGATTTTTAAAGAAGATATAAAGTTTAAATTTTATAAATAAAAAACATCAAAAGGAATTTTCAATAGAAAAAAAATGTTAATATGGTTTTGAGATCTATAGTTTTTTTTTATATAATCAAAATAAACTCATTTAAGATTTTATTTTAATTAACACGTATCAGGTTAAAAATAACTTTTACAATAATTACTACAAAATAAAATAACGTAATTAACAAACACACATAGAAGATAATTGGCAAGACAAAAAGAAAATCTTGAATTTCCAATTAATATAAATAATCATAATTTTGTTTTCCGAAAGAACAGGGTCAATGGTCATTTTCCATCTTCGTATAAATAGGACAGATACCACCCCCACCACCATAGTTCTATGGGCAAGTGTTTTCTGGGTCTGAACGGAATCTCACTTCCCAACTCTTGTATATTTTCACATGCTTCTGCATCATCTTTCTTTCTATATATATTATTCATACACTTGTAAATGATTGCCAAGAAGATAAGATAGGCACAAGCTAGCATATAGTTTTGCTTTTTTATTTAATTTAATCAGCAACCCCTTAGCTAGGCTTATAGTTATAAACATATAGATACAGACATAGCTTGGTAGGTATGTTAGTCATGGAAGATAGGGATCACTGTTGTTCCAACGATTCAACCGTCACCAACAGAAGAAGAAGAAGCAGAAGCCCGACAACAGCCTTGGAGAAATCGAAGAAGCAGCGCTGCGAGAAACCGTACCGAGGAATAAGGATGAGGAAGTGGGGAAAGTGGGTGGCGGAGATCAGAGAGCCGAACAAGAGGTCAAGGATTTGGTTGGGTTCTTACACGACGCCCGTCGCCGCCGCACGCGCCTACGACACCGCCGTTTTCTACCTCCGAGGTCCTTCCGCGCGCCTCAATTTCCCCGAACTTTTGTTCCAGGACGAGGTCGACGGCGCCAACGATGACGATTCCGTGAACATGTCCGCTGATTCCATTCGCCGCAAAGCCACGCAAGTCGGCGCCAGAGTCGACGCGCTCCAAACCGCGCTTCTCCATCACGCGCCCTCGCACAACCCCACTCTAATCTCTCTCAAACCCGACTTGAACGAGTTCCCAAAACTCGAAGACCTTCAAGATTGATATTGATTAATCCATGTCAATCAACAATATTTCATTTCCCTAAGTCCTTTATATCAATATATATATAGTTTTGTTATGTAAATATTATAGTTGGGTCTTCAAACTAATTAACCTCTTCTCCTTAATTTATATAAATATAGATAGATCTTGCTTTTGAATTCGCATCTTCAATCACAAAATTACCATTATTATTTTTTAGGGTTTTCTTATACGAACACATTTTGTTTTCATATAGTAATTGGTTCCATGGTTCAATAATATTCTTGTTGTTGTTGATGATGAGAATATATCTTTTGTTCAAATGTTGGATTTGTGTTCTTGGTTTCGTGTGAAGATGATCATTCGGTGTATTAATTATTATATATGGTACGTTATCTTGATGATTCGGTGGATCAAATTAAATATGTGAAGGTGCAATTCGTGAGTGTGGGAAATTAAAGATGGACGGTGGAACATTAAAATAACCAGGCAAATACAAATGTTGTGTTTGCTGAAGTGGACAAAGTGATAAGGTTTAAGGTAGAGTAGAAGAAGCTCCAAGAGAAGAAGAAGAAGAAGTTGTTTGTGACTAGGTGGTTCCACAAGAATACAGAAAAATAAATAAAAGAACTTTCTTGCTTGTATAATTAGTATTTCTTTTCATGATAAAATTATCATTTTTATTTTTATTTTTATTTTTGTTGTATCTCATTTTTTCTCACAGAGGGAGATTGTCGTTAGTCATTGTCATGGAAAAAGTTGAGCTTCTTTATCTGAGTTTCGATATATATACACCGTTGGTATAGTGGAATTTGCTTCTTTCTTCTTTGTTGCTTATATGAGAATTTTACTTTCATCTTTCATTTCGTTTATAGAAAAACTATAATATTTGTGTGAATATGATGCTAAATTTACTGTCAAAAAGTTAATATATATATATATATATATATATTTCAGTATAAGAATATGGTCTGTGTATGATGTTACATACTTTTCACTTGAATTGAATTATCTGTGTGCGTTTATGCCTAACTAGCTTCCTACCATTGTTGAATGATTCCGAAACATCTAAATACCTTTGTAATTTTGCGTAAGCAAAATCCACTGAATATATATAATATATATATATATATATATATATATATATTTGATGGTGTATATATTGATGTTTTATTATCTTAATGCATGAAAATAACGTGTATATATTTAAAAGAATTTGAATTCTTTATTGGATATTTAGATTTTTTGTTGTATATAAACTACACTAACGATACTAAAAAAACCTAAAGTAAAAAATTTGAACACAGTGATTAATTATATCGCCTTTCATAATTTAATGGTGAGTAGAAAAATTCATTTGAGCTTCTTATAAGTATATGCATTAATTAGTAGGATTTTTCTTCGAGTCATATATTTTTTTTAAGAAAATTAAGGTTGAAAATGGGTTTTAATAAAGCTACTGGATTACATTTTTTTCTTCAGTTTTCGCCTCAGTTATTGGTACAATCTTATGAAAAAGTTAAACAAAATTTAGGAGTTAACACTAACAGTGATTCATAAACATTTTAAAAACCTAGGAAAGTGTCTTCTAAGAATTATATGTTGAACAGTAAAGTAAGATATACTTAAAAAAAATGAGATCCTAATTATATATTAGGAATATAATAGAAGAAAAAAAAACTAAATCAAACTTGTTTGATAAAAAATGTTTGATATATATCATGTAAGAATTAAAACAAATAAGAATTCATAAACATGGAACCCTGACAAAACCCTAGAAGTGTGTACGATGAGAGCATTGATTTTTATTTTGTTGTTGGAATAGGTTAGTATGTAATGATAAAGTCGAAGAGTGGTAGGGTTGAATTTTCAGTGATATGTGTGGGGAAGAAGAAAGGAATAATTTAGGATGCATGCATGGTGGTAGCTGAGGAAAAAGCCAACGGTGTATTAATTAGGAAGGTCCAAAGTGAAAATCATTTGAGGGGGATGCTGACTTTTGAAGGAATTGTGTAAATAATTATTAAATAAATATTATTTAATTGTGGGTGTTAAGATAAAAGTTAGGGGTACCCCTACAATTAAGAGTCCATTGACTTATATAGAGTTTAGCTTAAAAGGAGAGACCAAGAAAAAGGCTGGTGCCTACTTTGTACCAAGAGGGTTTTTTAGAGTCTTTCAAGTCATCTTCAACCTTCCATGTCTATATGCACATTCGTAAATGTTGACTTTTCAATCACTAACCATTAATTCATAGTAATTTTTTAATTTCAGTCACGAGACTCTTTTGTAAAGGTTGACGTCACAGACACAAAAATAATGAATAATAGTTTTCTTCTTCTTCTTCTTATTGTGATACAAATTAATGACATTATTTCGTTCTAAGACGCAAGTACACTTTAATTTTTATGTCAATATTGATTGTATTGTTATTTCAAAGTTATTACATCAAACGTTTGAGGATAACGTTGCACATGGAAGCCTGAAATAGGAAGACACAAACATGAGAAGGAGAAGAAGCAGGATGTAATTAATGAGAGAGTGGATAGAAGAGAAACAAAAGGACAAAATGAGAAAAAATAAGGAGACCTATGTTGTATATGTGATAAAGGATGTTGATGAATGACTTACACATATTTTTTCTCCTCTTCTCAAGTGATCTCTTTGAATCCATCAAAAATAATTTTCCTTCTGGCCAAGCCAAACTACAACCTTTGAAAGACCTTTTAATCTAAATCAAGTTATGTGAAGTGTGTGAATAAGATGATATGAAAAATTAATGAAGTAATTTTATCTGAGTTTGAGTTTATATTTGATAAACATTTATGTGTTTACCAACACTCGAATAGTGTTTATTCGAGAAAATAATATCTCATCTAGGAAAAAAAAATTGAATAAGTGGTACTTTGATTGAATTTTTTCTCAATAAAAAATAGGTAAAAAAACACGACTAGGTTTAGTAAATTTAAATATGAATAAATCTTAAATTTTAAAGTTCTATTTAATATTATTACTTTAAAGATATCTTTATATTTAATTTTAGTCATCGCCATTTTTAATAAGGTTCGTAAATTTTTTGAATTGTATGAGTTTAAATATACTATCTACCTTCTTAATAGAAAACCATGATTCACGTACATTTATCATAAAACTTATTGACAAAATTGTAATGTGAAGTAATGACGTAGGTATTGGTCCCTACAAGAAATAAAAAATACCTTTATTATAATTTAATCAACGGTATTTATTGTTATACATGATTCGTGTAAAAATATATTAAATTATAGTAACTTGAATGGGGAATAAATATCTCACGAGACAATCATAAAATATTGAATACTTTTGCTTTCATAAATACCTTTTAATGGAATATATATACATATATATAAAAATTGAATTATAACAATCTCATGGTAACAAAGTTTATAAGAGTTAACCGAATACTTTAAACATGAAATTAGGAGTTGGATTTATAACCATATACACAGAATTTTTTTTTATTATTATGAAAAATAAAACTCAATTTCATGGTAAAAATTAATTAATGGGTAATGACGGTGCAAATGAAAATGAGATTGAAAATGAAAATGAAAAGCATGAATATGTCACCATCTCAACCACTAAAATATAGAATCTGCCAATGGCAATATAAGTGACCCCTCCATAATTAACTTACAAGAACACTGATTAAACAACTCGCCAACCACTGTACTAATACAGTTAAGAACATTGATTAAACAAAACTACTACTTAATAATTTTTCTTTATAAACATGAAACTATTTCCTATTTAACACACTTCCTCCTTGTTCTCAAAACAATGGCTGAAAACCCTAAAAATGTGTAACACACTTTTAAAACTTTACACTGTTTCTTTATTTAATTTATTTTCAAGGCTAAAACAAAGAGAAAAAGTGTGTTATTTTTCATTGATAAATGGAATTTTGACTTTTTTAAATTGCGTGATATATTTTAGTTTTCAAAAAACCAAATAAACTATATTTTGACACGGTGGTAATTTTGAAAATTTATAGATTCTGATTGAAAATTTTGTGTGGCTTCAATCGTAGATTCATGGCAAATTCATTTTTGTCACAACGAGGGTCACGACAGAACTACAATTCAACTTTTAAAAACAAAGGTAATAAAGTCATTACCAATATTTATTTAAGATGGAATTTTACAATAATTAAAGACATATGCTAACAGCTCCAGTTTCATTGACATGGTCCTATCAGTCACTCTATATAGATATTTGATGTTGTACAATTTTTTGAGAGGGAGCCTTTCCCTCAAAGTGGTTTGATAATACATAGATAAGTGGTTTAATAAATATGTTAACTAATTAAATCGTATATCTAAAAAATATAATATTTTTAATTTGAAACATTTTTTATTGTTATAGTTATAATAATTAACATTTACATTTTTAATTTTAAAATAACTATAATCAATAATAAGAATTCAAAGAAAAACTATAGTTAGAGAATATCATATTTTGGCCAAACGATAATTCACATTTAGAGCAGATTGAAGAACCATAAGTTGTTATCTTTAATTTGTACAATGCATTTTCTTCCTTTTTTTTATCCAGCAAAGCCATCTTTTGATGAAAGTTTAACCTTTTTTTTTCCTAACGGAGAAATTATTTTAGTGAGTTTGATTAGTTAATTTCAAAAGTTGTCATTTTTGTTTTCTCCTTATAGTTGTCATGTTTGTAACGTGTTACAAAGTTGGGATTTGGGCTAGCTGGTCAACATGCTAAATGGGCCTAATGTCTGGGCTTTATATATTTAAATATCGAGAACTTCTCTCTACACCACCACACTCTTCTTCCTATACCACCACATTTCTTATTTACCCTTGCAGTTAAAAAAATTTGCTTTTCACCCAACTTTTAACCACTTGTTAAAAACAGTTCCCACTATAAATTGATATGCACCCCTTCGGAAATCACATTTGTTTTTCCTTCACTGCGCGTTGTTCGTGCTTGTTCTTCGTGTTCGTTCTTTGCTTGTGTTGGAGGTAACTGCTTCATATAAGTGGTGCTAGAAGGTGGTCCAGTGATAGTGGTGCTGGTGGAAGAATAAAGAACCCTTCAACAGATATGAACATCTGTTAACAGAAATCAACATCCGAGGATACTGAAAACGAATATCAGTATCCCTTAAAGTAAAACATTTTAGGATTTTAAGGTAAAGTTAAAAAGGAAATAATAAAAGTAAATCATATTTTTATTAAGAATACTTTTGGAAAAAAATAAATTGAGAAGGTGTTGGGAGAAGGATGTGGTAGTGTAGGGAATAGCACCCTTAAATATCTTATATAGTGTTTGTTTGGGTTTATTATTTATTGCTTACTTCTTTCTCCACTTCCATGATTTCAACATACATTACCATGTATTTCAAAATGTATAATTTTTAAATTGTATAATTCAAAATATAAAAAAAAAATATTTTGGATTTTGGATTTTCATTTTAGAAAAAAAATTAAAAATATATTTTAAATTGTACCATCTAAAGTACAAAAATTGATACGAATGTAAGTTGAAATTATGAAAGTGTAGTAAGAAGTTGTCTAGTTATTAATTACTTGTTAATAGTTATTAAATTTTTATTTATGCTATCTTGTTATGTGTAAAGATGTATATAAAACTTATCATGCAATTTTGGAAGTATTTTACTATCCATTTTGAACCTCAACTTATAATCTTTTAATTATTTCAATCTATCAACTATGTTAGAGTTTGATAATATTGCTTTGAACCATAAAACCAAAACAATGATTTTGGTGTTTTTATTTCTCTAATTTAGTCCTCTTTCTAAAGTTTTTACTGTAATAAAATTACATTTAACTCATCAGTTATCTATTCATATTATAGTAATATCCGTGTAGTTTTCAAATAGTTATTTTAGCTGTAAAAAATATTATTTTATTTTATTATCTCCCTTGCTTATTTTTCTATTTCTTTTCCTTCATCAAATTGCAATTAATGGGAACACTAAAATTCAAATTCGTGAACATAGAGAAAAGGAATTGTTTTTAAAGTGACCCAAATGATTGGAATGTATATAAAAAAAATGAAGGAAAAGTATCTCTATTTTTTAGACAGTGCACAACTTAATTAAAATTTGCTAACATATGATAATATGCTAATTAAAAGTGAATTTGAATTCACTTAACTTAATGTCTAGTGTGTTTGGGTGAATAAAACTGTTTTTTTTTAATGAAAATAAGTTTAATCCAAATTAACTTTGACATTATTTTATTTATGTTTAAATATTTCATTATAAAAATAAGTCGATAGTAGAATTCGTATATTATTTTTATCCAACACAAAAGTATCTGTCTTAATTCGGAATTTATTCTGGACTTAAACCAATTTTTCAATATAAAACTAAACACTTAAAAGTTTATTTAAAATCATGTTAACTGATAACACTACCGGTAGCTCTTGCGGTGAATCTAGTGGTAGCTATCACACAACAATGGAGGTGAAGGGTTGCGCCGCTAGCTATAGGGTTAAGCATAGAGGAAGAAGGAGAAGGAAGGATAAAATTGCCATTTACTATACCTATGCGATGCAACAAGAAAACATGGGGTGTAGGAAGCAATGGTTTTAGAACAAAAGTGATTAAAAAAACCTTTGTGTTCTAAAGGAGGGATAAAATTGTTTTTTAACGTAGGACAAAATACATAAGTTAAGCAGAAATAATAAGGTAATTTTTTTTTTTATTTACATTGATATGAATTACAATTATAAGAAATGGAGTATTTACACACACTTGATGGTACAACTTATCTTTCGATAAATTTTATTTAAAAATATTTAATAAACAATTTAATGTGATGGTACACTTACTAATATATATTAGTAATTTAGTAGTTTAACAGTCTCATATTAATTAATAATTGATATTAAAGATAATTTAAATGTTATTTTTTTAATTTTTTAAAATGACGTTGTAATCTAACCTTAATAATATTATCTCAACAAACAAATTTAATATTGAAGTCGAATCAATAATGAAAAATATAATTAAACGATTAATATATTTTAAAGCAAAATACCAATCATTTAAAAGATATCTTAAAAATGAAACATAAAATTATGTGCAATATATGAGATAAGTGGAGTTCATATACAAAAGTATATAATTAATAATATATAATGGTTATTATCAATTAATATTTTTGTTAATAAAATGGGTCAAAATTCTATTTTAGATTTTTATCATGTCGTTATAGTAAAATTCCTTTTTATAATTTATTGATAATGGATTGTTTTTTTCAAATTTATCAGTAATTGTTTTTTTTAATTCAACAATAAATTGATTGGTATTTTAATTTTTTAAAAAATCATTAATAAATTTGTTGGTAAATGTATTTGTTTTAAAATTCATTAACAAATCTATTTATAAATTTATCAATAAATTTTTCGTAAATTAAACGTTAATTTTTTCGTAAATTAAACGTTAATTTTTTCATCAAATCTAGCAAATATTTACTTTAAATCAATTAAAGATAATAAAAAAAATAAAAGAAGAACAAGCATAAACCGAAGATGGCAAACGAGGCAACAATTAAACAGTGAATGTTATTTATTTATATTTACATTTAGTTACATGTTGATCATGTTTATTTATTTATATTAATCTCTAGTTACATATTAGTTATATTACTCAATTATATTCATTTCCAATCACCCACTACTTGTCATATTTATTTATTCAATTATATGGTTTGGTTTCGTATTATTTATTATTATTTTTAGTTGTGAAAAATAATACAATGGTAATAATAATTATCGTGGAATGATAAAATTTATGATCTGTAAAGATTTGATTATTGTAGTTGGAGGTGTAACCTTGGAAATTTAAACGTGTAAGTTTTATGCAAAATGAGATGTTTTTTTAGTTATTTTATGATGAAATTTATTTAACATCATGAAATTAATTTAAATCTTCATAAAGCATGGTAAAATGGACTTAGTGAATTTATAAAGAGTTTTTGTATATTTGAATTAAATTGATGATAATATTATATGTATTATGTTTTAACGTCAATAACTTACCATTGCATGTGTTATTTTAGTATGAGTGTACTATATATATACAATTAAAGATAGATATATACGAAAGAAGATTGTTTAGAATAGAACAAAGATCTTATTTTGATAAATCTTTTATAAATATTTGTATTTATGTATATTTTTAGATATTTATATTTGCATTTTGTAGTGATAGAAGTTTTGTACATACATTTTGATAAGTGTATAGTATAATTAGAAGTTTAAATTTTAGAGTGTTACACCATTAAGAATAAATAAGAAGAGTATATAAATGTTTGCAGGAGATTTATTATGTTTATCGGATGTAATCCAAAAAGTTATATGTAGTGACAAGTTTTGCTATTTGTTGAACGGGGTAAGTACCGTTTTTGCTTTAATATGTATTTTATTTTTTCTTTTTTTAAGTTATTACTATGTGTGAACAAATTTTATTATATTATACATAATGTTATGAAAAACAAATATTTGATTATAATAAAGTAGAAAAAAAAATTATATATATATATATAGCATTATATTATCATATAAGAAAAAAAAAGAAAAAATTATAAATATGTATAAATAATTATAGAACAAAACTATAACACTTGTATAAAAAAATGTAAAAATTGATTTGGTTATGTTTGAATTATTTTATATTCAAACTAAATCACATGCAAATTTTACATTTAATTTAGATATATTTTTAATGAAAAACTAAACCAAATTTCGGTACAAAACATCACTTTGATAATTATAAACCACTACTGTACAACTAGTTATAACTTCTTCTATGATTTTTATTCTTCTAATATAATGTAGATATTGAAATTATGGTATTTCCAATTCCTAATAATATATTTTAATGTTTACACAGTACTAAAATCTTAAACTTTTTTTAATCAATAACCTAAAAATACATTACTTAAAGATAAACGAAAACATTGTTAAAACACATCTTCTCACTTCTAACTTTTGTTTTTTTTTGTTTTTTTTTGTTTTTTGTTTTACTTTCTTAAACAGAAAAAAGAAAGTATTAAGGTTTAGGTTTTTGTGATGGCTGAGATTCAGTCTATTTTTCATGGATGATGTTGACCTAACCACTCCTTTGAAAAACTTACAAAAGAAAAAGTGAAGCTTTTTTGTGTGTATTTTAGACAGAAAGGAAAAGAAAAGATGAGGATGAAGAGATAGAGGAAAATTAGTCAGAAGTTTCAAGTCTTGGAGTTTGTGCAAGCAACCCAAGAATGAAAATCATAGAAGAAAAGTAATAACAGTAATAAGTAAAAGTGGAAGAAGAATAGGTAAAGAAGAAGAAAAAGTTTTTACAGGGAATGATCATTCATTGCCATAATCTCAGATAAGTGTTTTTGGACTGTCATCCATGAAATGACAATTTTATCTTTCTAGGACATTTTTCATCAAGATCAAAACTAATATTTTAAGATCAACTTTCAACAAAATCAAATTACATAATGAGAATCTTACAAGATGTTAGGAATAAGATGATAAGTATACCAGAAATTATACTTTTTCACACCATTTTTTTACATTCATTTCAACTACTGTTTATTATTTATTTTTTAAAGAAAATATAAAAGTTTATCATTTTATAACTATTTTATTCTTATAATGTATACCAAATAAATGTAAATTTATGTTATCTTGCCATCACTCTAAATACACTTAATTTTATTTCTATAAAAATAGATTAAAATGTGTTTTTTCTTTTTATATTATTATTAAAAATTATGTTTTATTTTTAAATTAAATTATAAAACATTTCATTTCATTGTTTTATGAAAGTTATACAAAATATTATCTAACGACTCGTGAATATTATATTATAATTAATTGTAAAATTTCGTTTGTTACATGAAAAACACTCATTTGTTGGAAAAAATATTTTACATTAAAGTTTATAAAATACAGGAATTAAATATTTTATAATTTTAGTGTAGTGACAATACACAATTTCTTATAATAATTTTAGAAAATATATTTAACTATAAAAAATTATACAAATTAAGAAAAATAGATAAGTATATTAAATTTTTCTAACCTCTTAATATATTTTTTCTCTTTAAAAGTAAAGGTATAGCAGAAAAAATAGACAATAATTGAAATTAAATTGGTTTTGTCTTATAAATTGATATTCTCTTTCTTGAACAAAAAGGAAAAGAGAATTGACATTGTAGGACATAAAATGATGACTTAAGTGTATAAAAGTATGTCCCATCGAGATTTAGTTGGGAATATATTTCAATCCAAAAAATGATGTTGCCCACATTCACTTTATTTGGCATTATACGTTAAAGTGTGATATTTCAGCCTATTCACAATCACTTTCCATCAAATTCCAAGCTAGAAAGGTTTCCAAACAAAATCACACATCACGAGCTTATACATATCAAAACACCTTATACTTTTTAATGTGATATATTATGCATGCATGTATTTTTTTTTTATTTATGGACATATCCATGTTAATGCGTTAGAATCACTTTTATATATATTCATTCGTTTTACGAAATTCAATAAAAAAGAACTATTAATTAAGCTAAGGTCGCCATTTTAACATTCGTTTTTAAATATTGATATGTAATTTTATCAATATGACATCTCCATACTGTATATTAGATTACATGTCATGGTTTTCTTTTCAACAATCATATGTTTTATATGTCATCATAACTTAATTAGATTACTTGTCATCATAGTAGATTATTAACTCATTACTAAAAGCAAGCATAAGAAAATAACGTGTCCATACAGCACATATATCTAGTGATTCACTTCTTTTGTTTTTCTTTATTCTTATCATATATTGCATACTACAATCATTCTTAAAAACATGATAAATATATAATTATTACTGTGTGAATTCAAATTAAAATAATATATATTAAAGTTTATTAGAAAATGATTTTAAGTCTAACTCAACTTCATAAAATCGGCTTGTAAGGCGAGATTTGTACCTCACTTATATATTATAAATTGGTCTTATCTCTAGTCGATGTGAGACTTCCAACACACCCCCTTCACGCCGAGGTGTAAATATCTTGTGCGTGATAGTAGAAATTGGGTGATTCGATAACGACCCGACAACAGGTAGAAACAGAAACACTTACATAAAACTCGTTAGGATAGGCTGTGACCATGACTCTGATACCATATTAGAAAATGATTTTGTGAGGTTGAGTTAGGCTTAAACCCACTTTCTAATAAAGTTGTTAACATAAAAATTTATAAATTATTGTCATCATAAATATATTATTATTTTATAAATTAGATATTTTATTGATAAATATTGATAAAATATTTTAAAGTATTAAATATGGATATCAAAATTGAAGTATACATCATAGTTCTTTTTGATAAAATTTGCTTCGATATTGATACAAAAACAACATAACGATTGAAATCACACAAATATATTAAGTGTCTCATTGTTCTATTTTGATAATAATAACAATATATATTTTACATCTACATCAATTAAAGTTAAAATACATTTACATTAATACCAATTGATCTTACAAGAAAAAAATTCAGATTGAAACACAACCCTAATAAAACTTAAATTTAATAACACAAGGAATTGACACAATTTTCAATAAAAACCTTTAAAGTTATCTTTTACCTATATTTAACATTTTTATTTATATCTAATATGGATTAGAATCATATTTAAATTCTCAATAAATATAAATTATATCTTACGAATTAGTTTAATATAATTAAATTAAATTTAAAGTATTTAATATATATATATATATATATATATACATTTGATTAAAGTGTTTGAAACATTTGATTGATGAAAGTATTTGAATCTATACTAAAGTTGAAGATTTGGATTGGAGCTGGAATAATTGTGGAAAGATATAAACCAATGAAGAGTTTGAAATATATATATATATATATATATATATATATATATATATATATATATATATATATATGGTGTAACCTATTGAGCAACAAGCATGTAATGATGTTACTGAATTACGTAGCTATGGTCCTAATTACCTCCTTATTAATTCAGAAATTGAGAAATATGTTAATATACATATAATGATTAAAGTGATTGGGGAAAGAATGTGTAAAAAAAATTGATGTGGAGTGTGAGAGTGTGTTGATGTATGGTCCATGGACACGTGCGAATGATGGCAGTGTCTTAGGCGTAATGATGGGGTTTTGCACCGCTTCTTCCACTGTGTGGGACCCATGTCCTATCATGCGACGCTTTATCTTCCCAAATAAACCCTTTATCTTTGACCGTTTCAGAACCCAAAGCCGAAACGTTTCTCCGACCAACGAGTTCCCTAAACGACAAGTCGTACCCATGCAGTCCCACAACAACCTTATATCACCTCACCAAATGTCCTTCATCTGCCTTTTTATACTTATTTTCTTTTTTACCTTTTTCACCAAAAAATAAAATAAAGTTAATCATATAGTACCGTGAATAAGGAATGATTAAATTCATATTCAGAAATTAAACTTTCAGTTGTTATATTAGTGAAGGTTTTCATATTTTTTACGTCACGTGTAAAGAAATTGTTGAAACTTCACTCAACTATAATAAAGTTCAACTTAATTTTAAAAGCACTTCAATGTAATTGAATTTAATTATAGAATTGTAAATTGTTGTTAATTGTTTTTTAATTGTAATTAATAAATATTTTATTTTAAAACATATTTTTGTCAATTGTATAATAAGTTATACTTCAATTCGGTTTTATATAATTTTGTCTAAAAGTGATTTTGGTTTTAAACCAAACTAAAATGATAATTTGTTTAAAAGATTTTTTTTTTATACTATTCAATTCATAAATTCAATTTGAGATGATGTTGTTTGAGTCTTTTTGTTGATTAAGAATGTTGAGATAATATGACAAATTTTTGAAATTTTATCTTATGATAAAATAGTTTGATATATAACGTTAATTGAAATGAGAGTGATTTTTTTAACTTATTTTAATTATATATTTTTGTAAATTATGATGAATTAAATTGATATTTATTAATTTTATTTAAATTTTGTGTGTGTTTAGAATGATTATAAGGAATAATGCTGATTACACGAGATAATTTATTTAATTAGGAATGTATCTTGAAATTGTAGATGAAAACATTTACATCTGTTTTTTTTATGTGAAAGGGGTGTTTCTTTTTCTTATTAGCACCATAATTTATAGTTGATGTAAGTATATTTTCATTAATTTTAAACAAACTTTAATATATTCAATAGATTGTTTTAACAGTTTTTTGAAATTTCAAGGTATTTACATTGCATCTAGGAAAATTGCTTACATCTATGAATTATTTGATTATATTGTCATTCCAGTAAAATGTAAATATATTTAATATATTAATATTATCTTCCATTTTCAAGGCATTCTCTTTACATCAAGAGGAAGACTGATTGTGATTTAGTTACAACTAATAAGGTACAAACATAATAAATACATTTTCAAATGTGGAAAAAATGTCTACTTAATATACTTGCATTATTTCAAATGACGGGTCTTCCAATGAAAGAGTAGATTGTCTAATAAGAAAATAAATTATCGATTGTAAAGTTTAAAATTGTTTCCCGCAAAGAAATTACTCGTACAAAAAGTATTGTATAACGTCCGTATTTTTTTGTTTTTTATGTCAATTTTTAGGCCGACGTCATATCGAAAGACGTTAAATTGACATCGAATTTAAAAAATTCGACGTAAAACAAATTAACATTGAATGTCGAAATTTGTTAATATACGACGTTAATCAATTTTTTTTTACCTTTTAAAATTAATTGTGATATTTTTTTACAACTCTACGAGACTTGAAAAACATAAAAACAACAACTTTCAGTTTTTGTTTTTTTATAAAGCATGAACTATGAAACGTGTAGCATACAATCAACAACAAACAATAATAATAAACAATAAACGAGTTCAATCAAACAACAACAACAAACAAGTTTAACCAAACAACAACAACAAACAAATTCAACAAAAAAAAACAACAAACAAGTTCATCAAATAAGTTCTTGATAACAAAAACAAAAAATAACCTTCAAAATATGAGTTCGTTAGAATAAAGTGTTGTCACTAGTGAGAGAGAAAGCAGAATGTACCTATGAAGGACACGAACACGAAAATAATCGGTCAAAACAAACGAAAATCATACCTAAAGTAGTTAATTAACATGCATTTGTATCAAATGAAAGAAAAATTACATATGATGGTCGGAAAACTTCGTTCAAGAAAAGTTTGAGCAGAGAAGAGGGTCTCGCGCGCTAAGATAAAGTGAATGAATTTTCAATCTCCCGCTCAATTTTTTTATTGAATTCATTAACCTTTTGACGTCTAACGTTGGGGCATTCGACATTTTATATCATTTTGACGTCTAATTTTAGGGCATTCGACGTCATTTATAAATACATTTTCACTTTCACACCAAACATTTTCGCAAAATTTATCCAATAGGACGTCAGACTTTTCAATATTCGACGTCTTATAACAAATTGACGTCGAATTACAATTCTAAATGACATCTAATAATTGCATTTGTTTACAAAAATGTCACCGATCATTTCTAACGTTGGTTATTCAGTGGTTGAACGTTGAACGCGTGACATTATACGTTGTTTTTGCACTAATGGATTTATCATAAACATAACATATAAGTTCACTAAACCTAAAGTGGCCTTCCAATTAATTTAATTGCAGTCTTAATAAAGTAGATTCCTAAGGTGTTTGCAAAATTCAAAAATTAGAAAGAATAGGAAAATAAATGGGGAGTTGTTGATATAGATGTTGTTAAAAGAGTGAGAGGAAAACAATTGAAAAGGAAGATTGATTTTCTAGTTTATTCACACTTGACGATTATCATTCATCTAGTTTCCAAATAGAATTGAATTAATTAAGCAAACATTTAGTTAATGATTTCTTATGTCTTCAAGCTTCTACATTTGAGATTTTTTTATCACATTCTAACTCAATTAAACCACAAAGTTTACAAAAATATAAGGAACTCTTTTTGTTATTTTCATCAAACAATTTATGTGCAAGAAAATATAACATAGATTATTTACAATTTGTTAATAGTAGAGTTTATCCACTTCATTCTCATGCATTAAGAAACACTTCAATTCCATATTCAAGTCAAAATCAACTCACTAATATACTCAAATCCATAGTGACTTTTAGCTTATGATAACTCATCAAGTTTCAATTCCTTGAATCCTCGACAAACAAACATGCATTAAGTTCAAGAGTCTAAGATTACTAATGAACCAAGTTCTATTCCTAGATACAAGCATCCATTAGGCATTCAATTTTAAGTATAGATTAGAATCTAGTGTTTTACATTTAATCTCAACAAATAGAAATAGTTCTCTATGGTGGAGAACCTAGAGTTTATAAATTAAAGAGATATAAAAGAATTTGAAACCATAAAGAAGATGAAGGTCATTTCCCAAAAGACCTAACAGCTACTTCAAGCTCTAATCACATCTCTCCTTTGCATTTCCACCTCCAATTTGCAACTTATCTTCCTCGTCAACCTCAAAAGGGGAAAAACCATTATGGATGAAGGAGAAACCCCAAGAGGAAAGGGAAAGCTTCCCAACATTCCAAATAGCCTCTAAGAGTTTCTCCCAAGCACCCTAGGTGTTTCTATTCATGAAAAAAATGAGAAATCCTGAAAACCCTTGCAAAAACATGATTAAATACCCTTTTTCGCATATCAGGGATGATAGGTTCACTTAACGGCTTTATTCTCGCCCAGCAAGGCTTCAAAATTGATGCTCTCTAACTTGTAACTCGTTGGGCAAGCCAAATTTTCGTGCAATGAGTCCGCTTGACACCCAAATGTGATTTTTTTGGTTGTTCGGGGTAGTCTATGACAATATAACCCTACATATGAATTTTCTCTTAATGTTTACAATCTTAACTGTGATTCTAGAACCTTTAAAGTGAGTATTTGTCTAAAAATAACTTTTTCTTGTTCAATCATACTTCCTTAAAAGTTTCAGCTTGTTTTCCTTTACTAAAATTGTTTTCTATTTTCTTAATTTAAAAACATAAAAACACATTATAATTGAAGCAAGACAAGATAAAAACTATAAAAAAATTGATTTATTCATAAAAATATACCTATAAAAACATGTAAAATCAACCGTTATAAAAATTCTGGACAAAGTAATATTACTTTTGTGGAAACTTTAACAAAGAATTATGATTTCATGAAAAAAAATACGGCAACAATTATTTTAAATTCTTGTCAAACTATTGAAAAAGTCTGACATTAATTTATATCAAATATTATGATCCACATAGATTTACATCTCTAATCTCTAATATATATATATATATATATAAAAGTTGAACTCTTGTTTAACATAAATATTATACGTAGGAAACCTCTTTTATTTTAGTAATTATATTTTATTTTATATACGCACCATACAGAAAATGAAGTAATTGATTCTTTCTTTAAAGATATGGTAATAGTTATAGTAGTAAAACAAAATCTATAAATATTTATATATATAGATTTATACAGTCTTATAGACGTAAGTAGAGTAAATTAAAATAAATTAGGAAGGGGATTTGGTCATAGGTAGAGGAAAGAAGAAAAACAATGTGATGTCGTGATTGAAGGGAAATGATATAAATGTGGTGCAATCAGAAGGCAGATCCGTGTTATGTGAGGCCAAAAAATATGGTCTCAATCTCATAATCACTTATTTGTCAACTTTGATATCATTATGAAACCATTTTTCACGCTCAAAATTAGACATTTCTCATAAGATCGAGAAAAAAAGTTACATTGTTGTCTTTTTTAACTTTAATTTACATTGTTGTCTTCTATATTACTTTACAGAGTTTCACATTTATGATATATGTAAAATAGTCATAATAAAAACCATTAAATTGTTCTATATAATACTTTGCAAATTATTGTCGTATGCTACTGTTTTTTTTTTAATCTTTTTTCGTATTTAATGTAACATTTTACCAGTTTAACTTGTTCTTTCATATAACTATTTTCTTTTGATATTACATTTTCTACATGTACTAAAAAAATATTAAAGTTTGGGGATGAAAAAAATTTATTTTACAACCCCATTTCAAGAATTGAAGTATCGAAGAAAATTTATCAAATATGTTTGATTAAATCCAGTTGAATTTTTCGGAATAGCATATTAGACTTTAACAACTTAAATTTAATTCTTTTAAATATCAAATGAAAATAAGTAAAATATAAGAACATGTACTTCCAATTAATTGGCGGTGAAAATGGTAACAATAATAACAAAGGTATGAATATTAAAATATCAAATATTGATAAAGGTAAACAATATATAAAAAATAATAAGATTAACATATGTATTCATTTGGATATAGAGATTTATTTAATCTACAACTTTCATATTAGATATTAACTCTTTCTTATATATGTACTCGAACAACCAACCACAGAATAAAATAACAGCATGATTGTGAGCTTTTTTAAAATTACTAATAGAGAAAAAAAAATCTCTTTATTGAAAAAGATAATTAGGAAATATTTTTGTGCAGATTAATAGACTTAAAAGAAGTTTAGGTGAGTTTAAAACCCTGATTATTAAGTATAATTTTTATGAATAAAAAAAATAACCTACTTAAAGACACCGAAACCAGAAGGTAGAGTCTAAAGTAAAATAATAGTGGAAAAATAGAAAAAGAAGAATAGTATGACAACTCCAGCTGTGAAACTTTTGTTCAAAATGAGCTGTTAAGCAGAAAATGGATTAGACTAAAAGGGGTACATTAAGGAGATTAGATTTAAACAGCTATATCAATAAAATATTAACTTTCTGATTTTTTTTTAAAATTATTGCATTTAGTATGAATTACATTTATGCATATTTTGCAATTTTAATTTTATTTTATTTTTGTGAAATTAAAAACAATGGTAAAATAAGTAAATGCAATAAAAGCAGAAAAAAATAGTTGAAAAACTAAAACTCAAAACTAATAATTACTTACATTGTTGACACTAATTAAAAGCTGTTAAACTGCTTTATTATGTTGTAAGTGTTTAGTGAAATCATCTATTAAACTTATAAATGTAATATGACACATGTCAATTATATAAACTTATATTTTATTGATAAAATATATTTTAAAAGTATATGTATAAATTAATCTTTTATTTAGTTCAAAACTCTTACATTTAAAATATATAATGTAGCATAAAAGTATTTAAAAATAATAATTATAATATCTCAATTTAATAGTATTATTAAATTAATTAAAGAATATAATAAAGTTTTTGGAAAGATAACATAAGCATGACTAGATTATCCTTACATTACATTGTTCAATCACTTTCATCCTGCACTAGATATATTGTTACTTTCTGTTCATACTATTCAGGTAATCATTGCAAATAAAGAGAATATATAAACAAACAAACAAAGAAGAAATGGTAAGTTAATTTTCAAAATATTGATCATAAAAATAATCATAATATACCAATTTATCAACTAAACATATATAACGTGCACCAATTCATATATTTACACAAACAATTGACACTAAACTCAATTATCTGGATACATGTCTTTCACATAGAACTTCAACGTACACATACACTTGTAATGGTATATATGCTCTACATAATCATAAGCAAATGGGTTATCACCCTACTACCTACCATGTTAGTTTCCTTCGTCCCTAGGACCAATAGTCTAGTAACTAGGACCTTTTGTGACACTCTACACATAACTCATTCCATTTTATTTGAGAATGAATAGTTAAAGTTCAGGATGTCTCTTTTCTGACCACCATATGTTAATGCATTTACTAAACATTACCACCACACTAAATTTCTCCTTACAATTCTATTAACAATATTTCCAAACATATTCTGAACCATGTTATCACTTAATAAAAACATCATAAGACATCTTAAACATATATAAAAACCATAATAAATCTATATCAAACAAGTCATTACATAAGAAAATTACAATATACACATTAGCACTCAAAAGTGACACTCAACTTCAAATATTTTGCAAAAGGTGGCGTTTAGTGACAACCTTGGAGCTTAGTGTCATTCTTCCTACAAAACATCATACTCAGCGACACTCTTTTGATGTTTAGCATCTTGGAACCAAAATTTTCCTAGACCTATAGTGAAACATGACACTCAGCGGTGCCCTACTATCGCTCAGCACCAAAGCATTTGCATTTTCGCATGCTCGGCGGTACAAGACTAACACTCAACAATTTAATACTAAAATGGTCCCAGACTTAGACAATGAACTGGTGCTCAAGAGCCTCTCTCAACGTCACTGCTCAATGTTGCATTAGATATTAACATATGAAAATTGTAATTAATGAAAATAAAACTTATTCAAATGGTGAATTGTTTTTAGGTTCTTATAAAATCTATTTTCTATAATCAATGAAAAATATGTAAGTAATGGTTATAGTTAAAATAAGTTATATAACACAAAGTATCCAAATAGTAATAATGAAAAGAAAATAAAGTTTATATCGATTGTGTATAATTAAACAGTTATTAAAAACTATATGACATGTATTTAGCAAAGGCTTTCAACATGAAAGATAAAATAATTTTGAATAAGTTGAAAATTTTATGATTTGAGATGCACATGAAAGTCACATTATAGTGGCATGTAACTTTTAGAACCTCCCTTTCGTGAGCTTCAAAATTTGGGTTTATCGTGGATCTGATATTTGAAAGGGAACCATCGATCTAACTTTTTATTAAAGCCAGCTTCTGCAATCATAACAACTTGTCTAATCAAATACATTCTTCTAAAGAAAATAAAGGTAAAAAGATTAAAGTTATTGGTGGTTAAGTTTTTTCCCCTATCATTCTTTTTCTAGGAACATCAAAATCAACCTTCTTTCATTTTTTTTTTTAGCTTAACAAAGCAACACAAATCATTCTACAGTCAAATTCAGTGTACGTTCTAACACAAATGTACTCTAGTTTAACATTAGATGAGTTGACTATTTTCTAAAATAGTTTTTTTTTTCTCTATAACTAGATTACCTCAATTGCATGATTTGTATTTTATGAAATATTCAACTAATTAATATGTATTTTATCTAGTTAAGGTTGCATATAAAGAAAATGAATACATTCCCGGAATTCCAAGCAAAAGTAGTGAGTATTTTTGGCAATTCGATTTATTCGTAAGAAAGAAAAAACCTAGGTTAAAATATATTTGGGTCCCTCGTATATATTTTAGAGCTTGGTTTTCCAAATTTAAAAGGAGACATAGTGGCCTAAAATGGATCTAATAGACGACATTGATGTTTTTACCTTTTGTTAATGAGGTTAAATTTAGGGACTGAGTTTGATGTGATTTTCTCACAAATTATTTGGTTTATCTATCATAAATTGAAAAGGAAAAAAAAAAACTCATTTAGTTTAATAAAAAAATTATTCAAGTGAAATATTTTAAATTAATTTTTTTTCAAATGTTAAGAAAATAAACTTATCCGTTTAACTTCCAACTTATAACCTTAAAAAATGTTTGTGTAGATATTTTTCTTTATATAATTCATTTTTGTAAATTTTTAATTAATGTAAGATCAAATTGCTTGTAATTTTCTTTTAAAATTTTTATATTGCATGTAACTGTTATTGGACAAGATAACTTGTTGAATAATGAGACGCTAGGCAAATTGATTTGCTGGATGAAGAGTTGAAGTCTTTTTTTAGAACTATCTCTTTATTTAATATAAAAGAGAAAAAAATTTCAACTGGTTTAAATTTGGGGACAAATTCTTTTCAAAAAAATAAGATATAATAGAATATTATCTCATGATTCAATACAAAAAAAAACTCAAAGATAAATCTTTGTAATTTAAAAAACATGAAAATCATAGTTTGGAACACAATTATAAAATAGTTTTAGACAAATAAAAGTGTTTGTAATTTTTCTAAAATTTTCTTAAATTGTTTATCGTTGTCGTTGGACGAGATAACTAATTGGGCAACAAGTTGTTAAGCGAACTAATTCACTAAACAAAAAGTCCGAGTCTATTTTTGAATTTTCAAGTTATTTGTAGGCCTAATGTATTTGGACTTTTTTTTATGGTTTCTTAAGTGATTTAAACATTTATGTCTATATATAGGGACACCAAATACATATGTAGACATCATTCATTATATGAAAATTGATTTTTTTTATTGAGATGATTCTCTTGATTTTTGGATTATAATTTCGGTTCTTATGAAAGATTGAATTCTTTCTTGACTTTATCTTATTTCACATTCTTTTCTTATTTATTTTTATTTGTGTCTCTTGAGCATTCAAATCAGAACGATCACATTATTTTCCTAAATAAAATTGTGTCATTTGACACCAAATTATATCATCTGATATCCAAATGTATCAAAGTGATAGTTTGGATGTAATTTTTTTTATTTAAAAGTGTAACAATTCAAGAACGACATGATTTAAGTATGAAATGCATCGAGCAACATTAAGTATTAATTAGACTTTTCTTTGCAAATGTGTCTGAATTTGATTTTTACTATATCACCGGCAAACATTATGGTTGATTTTGTAATAGAAAATTTTCTTACGTTTATATTTTACTAATCTACTAAATTTGAAACCTTAGGTTAAAAAATAATCTGATATCAGTGGAAGCAACATGATGATAATGTGTTTGAATATTTTGTTTGTAAAGTTAAAACGAAGGACAGGGAGTTTGGTAAAATGTGAATAAATTAGCATATTTACTACAAGACAGCATTGGCCAGAAGAGGAAAGTTTGTGTTTGTTCAGTGAAGTACCTCAGTCGCTGAATATTCATAATCATAACCATTGGAGTGAAAAATGGAATATTTCACGCTTCTCTTGCAGGTGCATGATTGTGATGATTGGTGATCATGTATTTTGACTAAAACACGTGTGCCCTCACTCTCCCTCACGTGTGTCACTTTCACTCATCACCATAACTCATTCACTTACCAATCCTGTGATCCAATTCATGGAACTTACAAGATCAAAATGATGAAACATAAAATCAAAATACATTATTTTATCCCATCACTTGCCAAAAATTCCACAGTATCTTCTCACTTTTCTTCTTTCCATCTTTCAACGTCTAACCACTTGCATTTTTATATAATACATAATTTCATTTTCATAACTTCTAAATAATCCATTCAAAATTCTCTTCCATTTGTTATTAAATACTTTATAATAAAAAACATATATATAAATTGACTTTTACGATTTATTTTTTTTGTTCTGAAAAGATCATCCCGAAGACACAAGCATGTGGTCATCCAAATGAAACTATAATTCATTGAATATCTTAAACTAGAGTTTTTTATGCTCCATTTGAGTTCAATTTATCATCATTAAAATAATCAAAGTAAGTTATGATTAATTGAATGGCTAAGCACGCGATCTCCGTTTGTTTAAAGAAATATGTGATAGCCAAAAATTGACAGCTACACCGAGGACTCAATCATAAGCTACACCCTACTCGGGAAGAGAGAATAATTGCCACTCCTCTAATTTAACTTATATATATGTCTCTAAATGTTCATATAATATGCATGCATGCCCCACATCAACGTATATTTATGTAAAATATGATACACCAACAGAATCAACACGTCCATACAAAGTTGAGGAAATCTAAGATACTATATACTTCATGGATGCATGCATATCTATCATGTTAATTATTGTTTAGAGAATCTAATTAACTTACTATTTTTAATAGATTTTCTTTTTCAATTGCACGTTTTACTTTTTCTTAAGTGGAAAAATAAGTAAAATTATGGTTGATATTAAATATTTAAGAGAATAAATTCCTTTAAATTCCAATTATAATTACTATTAATTTAGAACGATTTCTCTTGTATATATATCTCTTTGTAAGAAAACAATCAGTCAAGGAAAGGAATAATAAGATCATTTGAAGAAAATGCGACAGCAGAATAAAATTTCATCTAAATCAAGCTAACAAATGTAAAGAAAATTCACTCAAACGACACATTTGTTTGAGAAAAAAAGTGTCTCTCAGACTAATATTCGCTCAAGTATTTCTGCTTGCATGAAAATGTTTTTCTTCAACTTGAAATAGGACTCGTTTGAACAAAATTTTACTCGTTTGGGCAAAAATACCTTAAGTTTGTTAAGATTATGATACATCAAGTGAATACGTTTTCGTTTGTCGAAAGAAAAATCTGAACACTTTTACAAAAGTTACATGAAATTTTATTTTAAAAACTTCTCCTCGTATAATCTATTTATATATTATATGGTATAACTATGAATGTGGTATAAAACATCCTTATAGGGTGAAAGGGGTTGGTTGGATTTTGAAGTTTTGGGATTGGAGGAATCTTTTTGCATTCCTCACTTCACTCACTTTAATTGATGAGCAAAGGGGTTGAAAGAGAGAGAGAGAGAGAGAGGCCACCGAAAAGCAAGGACACCTTATCATGAAAGCAAGAAAAAAACGACCCGATTTGACGGGCCAACACACCAACATATACCATACAAACATACCACGTACGCATCCCATGATATCCATCGTCCCTACCTTCCTTTCTTCATCTAAGAGAAAAAATGGAAAAACATCTTCTCTTCTTCTCCTATGTCTTACTCTCTTTTCCTTGTTGGTTATGCTGATCTTTAACACCATCTCCTTTTCTAGTTAGTATATAGTCATGTTTTGTTACAAAAACAACTGTAAAAAATGTCACTTTAAGGTTAAAATTTGTATTATGTGCATATGTATATGTCAGTTCGTACTGTGAGTTCTCTTTTCTTTAAAAAAATAGTTAAATCTACTTTTGATTAGAATGAATCACCTTTTAGTTTAATATAGAGAAGTAAATTCCCAAGTCAACTGCACCTCATGATTTGGTCTTGGTTGTTGCAGGCAACACCTCATTTCCCACTTTGTTCACTTTAATCACTGTTTCTTATCATCCACCACCATTCCTCTGTATAAAAACACCAACTGCTCCACCATGTTGTAGCTACTAGTTATAACTCACTAACTATAACCATGAAGGTGCATCAGTTCGCACGTGGATTCTGGGAGCACGAACCCTCCCTCACGCTCGGCTGCAAACGCTTACGACCCCTTGCCCCCAAGCTTTCCAACACTGACTCCACTACCTCCATCACTTCACCTCCTGTCACAACTTTCGACCTCAAGAGCTTCATCAAACCAGAAAGTGCTTCCAGAAAACTTGGATCCTCTCATGACAATAAGAGAGACCCTTCTTCACCTCAGGGCCAGGTCCATTTACATATTCTATTCTCTCTAAATACAAGTAAATGCAAATTTAATCAGTTTTATTGAATTCAGTTAGTCTTAAATTACAATTCTAATCATGATATAAAAACTTATTATACAAACTTTAATCACATTACCATACGAGAGACTGTATAAAAAACAGTATATACGTTCATCATGGTCTTAAAACTACTCAAGTTAGTACAGCGTAAAGATTTTTAGACTATAACTGCATTAAGTTTACTTGTCTGTAATTTGTCACAGTAGAAAAATTCAGAAAGAAACTATAACTAGAGTTTAGAACCGTGATAACTGTACTCGTGGCAATTATTTCACGTGGATGGTTTAACAGATTTTGTTTATTTTGTATTATGATGCAGGTGGAAACGCATATTCCAGGAGGGACGCGGTGGAATCCGACGCAGGAACAGATAGGGATACTGGAGATGCTGTATAGAGGAGGGATGCGAACACCGAATGCTCAACAGATAGAGCAGATCACAGTCCAACTAAGCAAGTACGGCAAGATCGAAGGGAAGAACGTGTTCTATTGGTTCCAAAACCACAAGGCACGCGAGAGACAGAAGCAGAAGCGTAACAACCTCGGCCTTGCTCATAGTCCTCGTACTCCCACCACCCTAGTGTCACCTTCCTTCAGTTGTAGTGTAATAACCTCTTTGGACACGACAAAACGGGTATGTCTATACATGTCTGAACAGGATTTTCTGTCACAAACTTTCTATTCAACAATACAAACTATTAGGTGATATTCATGGGAATGTTGTGCATGAGACGGGAAGCTGTTATTGATTAAGAACACTTAGTTAGTTGATGTTATGACATGGTTTTTGATTTATTAATGTTTTTTGTTTTTGAAGGGGGAGGTGGTGGAAAGAGACGAAGAAGATAGCCCTTTGAAGAAGTGTAGGAGCTGGGCATTTGAGTACTTGGAAGACCAAAGTTGGTCATCATGGAAAGAGGAGGAACACAGAACTCTGGAGCTTTTCCCGTTGCACCCGGAAGGCAGATGAAGGGGTTTGTTTGGTTGTTTTGTTCATTTGTTTAACCATTTAACGAGAAACAATTTTAGCTTTTTTGTTTTGTTTAGTTTGCTTTTAGTTTTCACTTTCTTCTTTGGTTGTGTCGGGAAAGAAGAAAAAGACAAAGCTGTCTACACCTTGTACTGTTCCCGCGCGCTCTGAGACCAAATTAACCAAACCTGCGTAATTGTCTCTTTACTTGTTGATTTCAGCGCAGTGGGTGTGAATAAATCGAAGCTTTTAGGTTAAAAGGAGGAGCTACGGACACTGAAGTCCACGCACCTACTCCTTCTATACTTCTTCTTGAATCTTAAACCTACTTTACAGCTTCGAACAGGGATTCACATAGTATAGTTAACATGTTCTGAGAATCATTTATAATTGGTGTCAATTCATAAACAGGTTTAAGAGTTGGATTAAACTTAAAATCGATTTATAAACAATGTTAATTAATGATTAACACTGGATACTCCACTCAGCATCACGGATCCGACTTTGATAAAGTAGGCACATATGGATTATATAAGGTACATGCGTCCATTTATTTTTCCATCATTGACATGCAAATTTTCTTTCCATCACACAGTGCATGTAGGGTCACCTGGTAAAGGCACCGTTAGAATTATGACTATTGGGAGGGAAATTGGGAAGATCGCCATTTTCAAATCTTCATAAAGTTTGTGAAAATTCGCCAAAAGGGGCTCTGACCAAAATTAAATTGCGTTATGAATTCAAGTCTCTTTGCTTTTTTTTCAAGTATTCTCACAGGATTATATAGGAAATATATCGATTGTGTTGTTGTGATAAGCGTGCCATTAAAAGACCATGTATTTAGGCTTTGTTTGGCTGCTGGGAAATGAGATAGGGATGAAAGAAAATAAGGGTGAACATATTATATTTTATTGGTTTGGTAGAGAAAAATATGAGTAAATTAACTTGTTAAAATTTATCGTGAATGGACAAGATGTCAAACCGCATATGTTTCAGCTTTGAAATTAATTTTACTTCACTCAAAAATATATTTTAATATATTGAGTATTATTACTATTACTATTACTATTATATATGTATATATTATGTGTGTTGAAATGAGTAAGAGATAAGTGAGGTTATATAGACTTTTGTCTCTTATCGTATGAGTTGGTTAATTATATTGAAGATAACTTCAAAATTATTAGTCTTATTTGTATATTTATATATTATGAAGTTATATCATATTTTAATGACAAAAATAGATAATATTAAAGATAGCTAAGGTGTTGAAACTTGTCTCTTGATTATTATATAATTTATTTTATGGAAGAAAATTTTATTAACAGCAAAGATTTGATATCAGGAATTCATGCCAGACTTGCTCTTGGTCAAAGTTTAAAACAGATAGAAGAAAATGGAGAATATAATTATCTTATAATCATTCAATGATAAGTGTCATTCTGATGGATTACATAAATTTAGAAACATTAATTAAGACATTATTTAAGAACATGAAGTTAAAGAATCAAGAGAAAAAAACAAAAACTCTTATTTTATTTAATTAAAGCGTGTCTTATAAATAAATGACCCTTTATTTAAGGTGGAAAAAGTTTCAAAAAATATTCAAAGAAACATAAAGAAAGCAAAACAATATAAAGAAAAGAAGACTATCTCTTGACAAAATTATGCATATTGAAGGTGAGAGAAGTTACAACTCTCTCACTAATGAGATTTTTAGATACATAAACTTACTTAAGTACGTGTACTGTATGGTTGGACGATCCTATATGACAAGAAGAAATGGATGACCCAAATTGTTAGATATCCAAGTTGAAGCAAAATAAACCTAAGACTTATCCAGCCAGATATGAGTAGAGGCTGAACGACTGATCTTAGTAGCAATTTTTTCTTAAGAGACATCAAGAAGCAATGTTAAATGTAAGTATCAATTAGTGTAATGAGTTGAGATTAGACCATGATTAAGGTTCTATTAATCTTAGACTCATCTCAAAAACTTAAATAGAGGTCAAAGGTAAAAGTTAAGTGATCACATTTATTGTAAATGTAAGACTTTGCTCTGATCCCATACGGACTGTTTACTAAGGGTACAATTACCCGAACGACTTAGGAGGAAAATTGTGAAGGCGTGTTTGTGGAAGTTGTTTGACCCTACACCCGAAAGAATATTCATAAGTATCGGATCATTAATAAGGACTCTTTGAAGTGTTTTTTCTCCTTCCAAAACTTCATCTTCTCCTTTTGCATCATCTCCATCCTTGGTCTTATAGTTGATTATGTTAATAATATATTTAAACTATAAACAAGTGGAATTTCTCACTAAAAGAAAGAAGTGAGGTTACCTACAATCAAAATTGTCAATAACACTTAAAATTCATTTCTCAATAAAATGATAGTTGATGTTATCAACAGTTTGAAAAATTCATCCATAATTACCAATGAAAAAAAGTTTGTCAATAACTTATTGTGGATAATTATTAATAAAAAATATTATTGGTAAATATTTGTCAGTAATTACCAACAAAATTTTTTCATCAATAAATATCACTAATTTGTTCTTTTTCTTCTCCCTTTCTTCTTTTTCCTTTTATTTTTCTTCTTTTTCTTTATCTTGTCCTCTTAATCTTTCTTTAATAGCATTGTTGTCATCACCTCCTCCAACTCTGTCATTGCTACTTCAAGCTCCTCTTTCTTTTGTTTATCTTTATTTTCTCATTCTTTCTTTTTCTCCTTTGTTGCCACCACCACCTCCACTATTGTTGTTGTTTTTCTACTACCATGACACGGTTGTCATTGCTACACCTTCACTACCATCACTGCACTGATATCACTCTTTTGCCATCTAACTCCTCTCCTTTTTTTTTTGTCTTCCTCCTCCTCCACCTCTTTCTTACCATTATTTTCTTTCTCGCACATCTCTAATTAATTTAGAAACATATTTTATCATATTGAACGAGAAATTTGGCAGCTGATTTATCGGTGAATTTTTTTGTCGGTAATCAAAATTTTATTTTACCATCGAATTTTAAAAAATTCAATTATTTATTGATATTACCACAAAATGGTCAAAACTCAAAACAATAAATATAGTGTCATTTTACTAGTAGTATTTTTCTACAAAAAAATTTGCCGGTAATAAAAAATATAAGTTACCTTTAGATTTATTGATAAATATCAATAATTTAAATTTTAATTTGTTAACAGATTTTATTGACGTATTTATTTTTGTAAGTGAAATTTGTCGGTAATGATTGTTTTAGAAATAATTCATTTTCACCTATAAAATTCTATTAGTAATTAAATTTTTTTGATAATATTCTAATGATGTTGAGTGTAACATCCCAAAAATACAGTAATAAACCATACATTAGAAATAATTACAATTAGTAATATATCAGTTCAGTCTTATACTAATCAAGCATACAATCTTGGCCGAACGGCCTTACATAGAGCTATAAACTTAACTGCATAAGATAAACAAGACTAGACCGAACGGTTTACAAAAGGGATTACCGAACGGTCATTCCTACCAAAAGAAAAAGGTGAACGAACGACACCTTACACTAACTAAACTATACTACTAACCGAACGTTCTACGGTTCGGCCTTAACTTCCACTTCTACGAGATTCTCTTCCTCCAAATTTCCTTCTTCCAGCGCCTCTTCCAGTAGCGCATCTCTTTCTGCTCACATCCACACGGATGATCATTGCAACGACAAGACGAACGTACAAGACGAGACAACACAAGGAACAACACAGGGTAAGCTTATGTAATTTAATTCAGTTACAAATCATACAATTCATACATCAACACAGAAACAAAGTTAACGAAACACTTCAAGCAAGGCTTAATACTAGACTGACCGTCCGGACTGTATGACATCTGTGTAGCTACGACGTTCGTGCACCCGGGTGATGTAGTAACTGGAATATTCTCATCAGCTGCCACCCGAGGTTAGTCCTATTTGTCCAAAGTACCCCTAAGGACTAGGACCTCCTGCCGTTCCCACACATGACCTACTCTCCTCTACATGAGGACGAGTACTCACGGAACATCAGGATGAATCGACAGCTTAGCATTACCACAGTCATACTTTACAACTATCAAATATTCACTCATGAGTCGTTCCTCCCCGGAACGCTTGTTCAAATCTACAATATTTCATTCATCTCATATACTCTTCGTCTTTTATAAATCTTCACTTTAATGCCATTTTTATCACAATATCCAAGAACGTAAAAAATCGAACGTTCAGCCCTCTTCAGAATGAGGACGAACGACAGGAACGAGACCGTGAAATCTTCCTTTCCAGCATAGAATAAGACTGAAGGGGTTACTTTCAGATTTAAAATAAATTGAGTACGGCTACACAATATGTGACGAACGTTACTTACAACATGAATCAGTTAAATGAATTGACTCTCGTGAACTAAGATTAACACTCGAAGAATATATCCGGTACGGGAACTCTAGGTCGGAGGCAACGAAGGTAGACATGCCAAGACGTCTAAAGAACCAAACGTAGAACAATTAATACATATATATAGAGACTAAGTGCTGGTCAATGACTGAACACGGTAAAGGAGATTCTACTGAATTTGGACGAACGCTGTTTCATCCCGATTTATAAGTTAAAATGGTTACGAGCGCTCGGTGTAAGACCGAACGCCAATCATTATGAGAGCGTGAGTTGAGACTATCACTAATTCGAACTTATAATAGGAACAACAATAATAATTATGATAAGACACATTTGGAGATGGTGATGAAGAATAACTAAATATACAAATATCTATTTACAAGATTTTCAGTTCCTCACTTAACACTCAAGTACATCTATGTTCGGCCGAACGCTCAAACATTGTACTATTACAAGAAAACGCTCGTCCTCCACCAGAACTCTTCCCAAATGAAAGAATTCAATTTCAAAAGAGTTTACAAGGAACACCGAACGGTCAAAGATCGTTCAATGTCGAACGTTCAATATCATAGGAAAATTTCTTATTTGAACTCACTTCCATTCTAACTCATTTCTCAGCGTATAACTTCATAATTTCATACTTTCCTATCATAGCACATTTCATATTATTCATACATCAACTCATAATAATTATCATATATCAAATAATCAACATCACAAAGTCATGCTTCATGCAACTCACAGAACGTCCATGCAACTTAGTAAAACATATGAATTAAATTGAATAAGCTTCCCTTACCTCTTTTGTGAACGGACGTCCTAACAATACAACACGTTAGCCTGACTGGATTCCCTTCTACTCTTACGTTCCACAACTCTTAAACTAACCAAACAGCCAAAAACCAAAAATGGTTCAGACAACGTAACAGCATGAAACCGGTACTTGGTTTGCATGTACCAGAAAACGAACGAGTGAAGACGAAGAGATTTACCAGTTTCAGAACTTGAAGCTAATCGGTTCAATTTGAAGCTTGGGACGCCAGGAGTATTCCTACGGTGCCTGAACGGTGATCGGGGCAGAAAAAGGTGAGTTACAGTAGAGAGAAGGAAGGGTTTTCTAAAGAGAAGGAGAAATAGAAAGTCAGAGTTTGGAAAGGAGAAGGTGCATGCAGAAGAGAGTGGGTACGAGTTTTCAGAAAATCACTTGTTTTCCCCCATCCAAACGGACGTCCGCTCTCCTGCTAACACCTGCCTTCCACTATCTGATTTTCGAAACTTCGCTAGTTGACACCTGGCGTCCGCTCGAAGGGGTTTTGGGTGCGTTTTTAATGAGATTAGACAGGTGGGATTTGGGTGGGGTTTTTCCTAGGTATGACATTGAGCAAATAAATATTTGTTTGATAAAATATGAATGGATGTTGAGCAAATGAATATTTGTTTGATAATATTCTAATGATGGTGAAAAAGCTTTGAAAAGTTTCATTAGTTTTTGTATTGTTTAGTTCAACAGAATGTTTGAGCTTTAGAACAACTTAGGAATATATTGGATTTTGTGTAATGATATCAGCAATCATCCATATTTGCTTAAGCTTAAAAAATTGGAATTGCATGTATTTTTTTAAGAATTGAAAATACACATTCATGTGACTATAAAAACAAAAACCAAATTAAAAGGAAGCTATCAATGTAATAATCACATGATAAATGTCAGTGATAAAAACCAGAATTCATCAATAAGACAAAAATTCGATTCCGATTAAAATATACAACTAAGAATTCTCAGAAATTCTATCTCAAAATAAGTGGCTATATTTTTTACTTTATTATTTATAAAATAGAACATAATAATCAGTTACTGCATGATTTGTTATGATGTCTGTGTTTGAATGCTAAGAAAATTGATCGGGCCTGTTAAACCTTAAACGAATTGGGCTGGGTTGTCCGGGGCTGGGTTGGCCCATCTGAGAAACCCTTCCAAAAAACATAACACTAATCCTTCTCCTCTTTGCCGAGCGACCCTCAGAAGCTGCAGCCACAGCTACATACAACAATCTCCTTCGGCGTCTCAACGGAAGACCAGGTTTTTACATTTTCATATCTGGGTTCCACTCTCTCTTTTCAATTTCTTTTGGTTTTATACCTACACGAGTTTGACAGATTACTAAAACCCTACTGAAAAATGAAAAATTCTATGTGCGACTTATCTAGGTTCGAGGATCTGAAGATTTCTCTGTGGAAAAAATGATAATTGTTCATGGTTTATAGAATCCTATAGCTTTAGACAACCAATGGAGAATTGGGTATTTTCTTGTGGTATCATTATAGCATGGTTTGCATATGAACAATATCAAATGTGAATTATTTTGGTTATAATGTCATAGTATGTTGATTGCAGTTTGGAGCTGATTTGTCTATTTTATTTGATCTTTTGTTGACTCTGTTGTTTTTGTTGTTCTTTTAAGTAAGCAATGGTTAAGCATAACAACGTCATCCCCAGTGGACATTTCCGGAAACATTGGCAAAACTATGTGAAGACTTGGTTTAATCAACCAGCGAGAAAGACCAGAAGACGATTAGGTAATTTTTACCTAATTTCTTACCTGCTCTTTTCGTACACCGTCGTCCTAATTAATCAGTTTGGCTTAATACTTACTATTCAATAAACAATAATTAGTTTGAGTTTATAATAATTGCTGTGCTTGTCTTTTAATTTTGTTATGCATGCGACACATTTTTTCAGCTCGGCAGAAGAAGGCTGTCAAAATTTTCCCCAGGCCAACTGCTGGACCTCTCAGGCCTGTTGTTCATGGTCAGACGTTGAAATACAACATGAAAGTCAGAGCTGGAAGAGGATTTTCTCTTGAAGAATTGAAGGTAAAATGCATAATTCTTCTCCCACCTCCGAAAAGCACCTTTTTATGAGTAATTTATGACTTGCAATTGATTATTGATTGGTGGAAGAGATGGTATTAATGTTATCAAATACTGATTGGCTGTTTGAGCTGTTTGTATCCAAAGGTAACAGAGAGGGAGCCCTATGCATTATTTCTTTTGTCCCTTCTTTTTATGGAGAAGCTCCACATAGTATCCCACTGAACATGCTAATTGCTAGTCAGAAGTATGAAATTTTGATTTCTTGGAAAATTCTTAATTATCCCTTTTTCCGTTCAAATATATATGATCCGTGTTGAAAGGACAAAAAGAAAATAGAAGCATGTAACTACTTTAAAACTGTGTAAAACATTAGAAATTACGCCTCTTTTCTTTCTTTCTGACCGAACAATATACATTTATATATCTTAGAGTGCTGGAATTCCAAAAAAACTTGCTCCAACTATTGGTATTGCTGTTGATCATCGGCGCAAGAACCGTTCTTTGGAGGGTCTGCAGGCTAATGTTCAGAGACTCAAAACATACAAGGCCAAGTTGGTTGTTTTCCCAAGACGGGCACGAAAGGTGAAGGTAATGCAAAAAATTCTTTGATTAATTTGTTGATTATGTGAACTTTTTAAATGGTCATCATCATTCATTCCCATGGAAGTAGGAAACTTACCAAAGTTTGGGATTCTTACGGCTCTTATCTTTTGCAGACCGGTGATTCTAGTGCTGAGGAACTAGCAAATGCTACCCAGGTTCAGGGTCCATTCTTGCCCATTGCGAGGGAGAAGCCTACTGTTGACCTTGTTAAGGTAACAGATGAAATGAAGGCGTTCAAAGCTTACTATAAGCTTCGTCTTGAACGCACCAACCAACGTCACTATGGTGCCCGTTTAAAGAAAGCTGCTGAAGCAGAGAAGGAAGACAAGAAATAGTGTCCTTGAGAAGCCAATTTGTTATCCGTATTATTCGTTTTCAGAAATTTTTGTTTGAGATTCTGCACGCTTGGCTTTGGAAGATCGTTAGTCTTAAGAACGTCAGTCAGGTTTTTTTGGTGAACTCAAGTTTGTTAAACGAATTAACTGGTTTGTTATGATTATTTATGTGATTTTGTCTTCAGCAAGTTGTCTTTCTTAATTACTGATATGCATGTTTTCCAGGCTTTCAAATTGATCTTCTTTTAGTATGAGTTGAAGGAGATTACAGAGGGAAGACAGAAACTAATTTGCAAGTAAAAGAGGATAGAATAAAAGTAACAACCACAACATTAAGATAAAGATAGTATATATAGATGAAAATTAAAAAAAAAATAGAGTACAAAATTTTAATGAAGTTGTAATTAAAAATGCTTTATAATGTATTTAAAATTTAATTAAGCCTTTAAATTTAACATCACGACAACTAATAATAATAATAACTTGGAACTAACTTAAAATTTTCAGATGAACTATTAATTATTTTATATAAAAATAATAGTTTCATTTTCAATTTTCTCAAACATATATAATTTAGTACATTTTTCTAATTTTTAATATATAATTTAATTCTATCTAAATGAAGAATAATTGAATTGAATTTTCTGGTTTTTGAAATATATTAAGTATTTTTATTAACATATTTAATGATACAATTATTCTTGACCTTTGGACCTCCTCAAAATCTTTTCCAGTGCAGATTTTACATTCTTAGGCAACATTTTCTCAATCTTGTTCAATATCTATATTATAATCAATTTTAGGACCCAATTCCCTGAAATACTTCAGCCAAGGAGGTTCTATATCTGCAGAACCTAAATATTCAGCAGAAACTAATTCAAATGCCCCCATATCAACGACATTGTTACGACCTTCAGTTACATCATAGTAGTGCTTCTTCTTCTCATACTCGTGGGCTTGAATCTGATGTGACACTCAAGTTCTCCTTTCCATGCTCGCTGCTTTTGCCAATGCCTTTTGGTATGATGTGATACTATATTTTTCCTTGTACCAAATCTTGGTGATGAAATACTACATTGCAACCACAACCAGCTAAAACCATCGCATTTACTATCACTACATTCAACAAAGCCTTATAATTAATCGTCATAGATGTTTTAAGTGAGAGCATGTTCATTCCCTTTTTCAATACATGTCAACTTTTTCTTTAAAATCATAACAATTTCATAACATTCATAGTCATCCTTAGAATTTCAGTTCACAAATATATCATTCGCATATTTATTCATGGAGTTCATTTAGTCACTCAACGAGTCTTTGAAGATATATTCATTCAACGAATAAATGACCTTTTCAATAATAAAGACTCATTCAGCGACCAAACCTTCTCTGCCTCTTTGCCATTTTCAAAATTTATTCTCGTTCAATAACTCATTCACTCATCCATTTACTCATGCTCTAGGAACTTGGTAAAATCAAGCTCGTCTAACAAGCTTTGACCCACCTAGTGAGTGAAAGGTCTTGGAATTCCAATAATCATATTTCCTCTTTCAGGTTCATCATGTGTTGTCACACATCTCATCTCCTTCAGGTAGCTATTAAGAGTATCGAGGTTGTTATTTTTCCTTTTTTAGGTGCCTTGATTGGAGAATCTTTGATTTATTAAGATTTCTCTCTCCTATTTGTCCATGACTTCTTCTGTTGTTGTCTCTTTTGACCTTTTTTTTGTCACCATTGTCTGACCCGTCCATATATACTTTTTTTTCCCATGGAAAAGATGATTTTTGTTAGTTTATTTATAGCCATGATGGCTCTCCAACAATTACCTCTTTATCCATTGGTAGCATTCCTCAACGGCGATTTGTAAGAAGAGATTTACATGGAGCAACCTTTTAGATTTGTTGCTCAAAGAGAGTCTTTTAGGTTGATATTTCGTCTTCTATGTCGTCTTGCAAATCATTTACAATTTGGTGTCATTCGAGTGCAAAAACATATATTTTCACTAAGTCTTTATGGATTATATTAGTAACAATTTTGGTACATATTATTTGTATGCACTTTGAGGGAGAGTGTTAGATATAATATCTTTATTTTATATTTATCTTTTATCTTTTATCTTTAGTTAGTTTGTTATTATTTTTTATTTGTATTTTTGGCTTAATCCATATTTCTTTTATCATAAATAGAGGACCCTATGTGTATATTCAACACATAAGAGATTAATATAATTTTCACTATCTTCAACCTATAATATTATTTTCGTGGCTAAAAACTACTTAAGAACTATTTACCTTATTATACATATGGGATTTGATATATGACAATGGGATGACAATGAGTATCCTTGAAAAGAGAGTATGACCCATAATAGTTTCCTAATCTTAAATCTAATTAATACATTGTGTCTTCTGTAAATATTTGTTTAATTAAATCTCTTTGAATAAATAACTATATGAAATGTTGTAATATATAATGAATGATTAAGTCACTCTCATGAAAAACTAGTATTATTTTAAAATATACTAAATAAAACATGTACTCATTATTTTATCTAATGCCTTACTATATATGATGAATCATAATTTCAAATTATATTTATATTTTTTTTATGTATAAAGTAAGTGAGTTGTTACACTTTCTCATAGGTTTAATTTTTTCGTCAATTAATATTAATTTTGCATAAGAAACTTAAGTAAAAAAAAGATCTAAAATTTTAATTACTTTTATAAAAAACAACTACAATTATTATTTTTAATTAGGGGTATGCTAATGTGAGCTCTTAAAGTGTACCGGATTTTAGTTGACAAAAAAAATTTCTCTTCATAAAATAAGACATACTTAATAATTTTTATTTTTAATTTAAAATAAAAAAAATCAAATAATTCAAATACCGTTAAGTTTAAAACATAGAATCTAATATATATGAGAGTATTTTTGCCAATTAAAATTTAATACGCTTTGAAAGGTTACATAAGTTAGGTTAGCAAATTCCTTTAATTAAATATCAAAAACGAAACTAATAATGAAGATATTAATGAATTAAATTTTTATTTTTGTTTTACCATTTACTTTAAAAAATGATTTATTACTGACTTTAATAAAAGTAATTAAAACTTTATATCTTTATTTCTGTTTAAGTTTTTGCTATTATATTTAAAAGTACAAAATCAAACAAGAACATAATTTTAATTGATGACAAAATTAAGCAATTAAAAATTAACTAAAAATATAATAATTTTTTATACTCAATATAATGGTATTTTTAATATAAATTTAATTAAAAATATTTAAATTTATAAAAAACCAATATTATGATTAATAATAATTTTAATAATAATAATTTAATTAAAAAATACATAAATCTGAATATTTGTTAAAATAATTTTTTTAATATAAATTTAATTAGATATATTTAAGTTTATTCAGTGGTAATTTTATTTATTTATTAAAATAGTCAAATTCAGTTCTGATGGAAATAAGCAGAATCCGATTGATAGATTTTCAGGTGCGGAAGGAATTTACCAAAAGTCGTAATTGACATTCCATTCAAATTTTGGCATGGAGGACTGACGTGTAATATTTATGTAAATATTTGAAACTCGGTGCTATCCTGTGCTATTCAAAGAATTAATATTTGGTCACGAAAAATTTAATGATGAAAATGATATATTGTATTATAGACTAGTTTTATAGAAAGTTCTTTGTAGAAATAAAAAATATAATTTAAAAGGAATTAATATTTAAGTTAATTTTACAAAATAATATTTTTAATTAAAATAAAAGAATAAGTCAACAAAAAAATCCTAATGTTTTAGTTTTTTTATAAATATAATGTAATTCTTTTAATTTCAAAATAAATACGATATTTTTTTCTTATAAAACTCTAATTTAATCTTAGAAATACGAGAAACCACTTAGAATTCAAGCCAGTGTCTGTTTCTTTCAATTTTTATTTTTCAAAATAAACAATATTATTCTAAACCAAATTAAAGTATATTTTTACTAATCCGATAATGATGTTGTCAAATTATTCAAAGAGCTTACAAAGCGTTAGGGGTGCAAGAAGAAATGGCCCACGAATAATCGTTACAATCCAACGTTTGTTCAAAACAAATACTAAAAGCAGAAGAATAAAGAAAGAAGGCAAAGTCCACTCACATGGCCCTATTGTTGCGCGAGAAGAATCGCAATAATCTCTGACTAGGCCCTCTCGCACGTGCGAGCCCATAACATGCTTTTGACTCACGGATTAAACTAGGGTTTCCTTTCACACTATATAACCCACACCCTTACCTGTGTGACGTGCGGTGCAGCCCCTTCTGCCCTCCCACCTAAAACTGAAAAAAACCTAAAAAACCAAAAATAATATTTTTTTCAGTTTCTCCGCCGTCAACCACCACTACCACCGTTCTATTGTCCGGCTACCCTATCACTATCCTTTATTCCTATCCCTTACTTACACGGAAGAAGAAGAAGAAGCAAAACGAATTACGAAAAAAACTATTCCAAAAAAAATTTTCCTAAGCGGTTAGGGTTTAGTTTTCTATCAGTTTTTTTCGTGTATCCATTTTGTCTGTTTGTGAGATGGCGCAGATTCAGGCACAGCAGCATCAAGGTCCAGTTTCGGCTCCGCCAAACGGCGTCGCACCGGCGCCGAACGCGAACCAGTTTGTGACTACGTCGCTGTACGTAGGCGATCTTGAACAGAATGTCAACGACTCGCAACTCTATGATCTGTTCAGTCAGGTCGGACAGGTCGTTTCGGTTCGTGTCTGCAGGGACTTGACCACGCGTCGTTCACTCGGCTATGGCTATGTCAATTACAGTAACCCTACCGATGGTTCGTTTCTCACATTCGTTTAAATTTTTACTTTTTCCTGTGCTTTCATGGTGGAAATGGGAATTGTGGTTGATAATGTGGTTTGTGTGTTTTTGGTCAGCGGCGAGGGCATTGGATGTGCTGAATTTCACTCCCCTGAACAGCAAATCGATTAGGATCATGTATTCTCATCGGGATCCTAGTATTCGGAAGAGTGGTACTGCGAATATTTTTATCAAGGTATGTTCATAAAAAAATTTGATTTGGCAGCAACAATGTCATTTGGCTACTTAGTTGGTGAAATTAGTCTTTCGAATTTGTTATTGAACTAGAATGAGTTAATTGTTAATACTTGGGTGTTATAGATCTTTGGCTAATATTAACTAGGTTTAATTGCTTAAAAGTCAGATGCATGACCCTCTTTGATTTTAATTTATAACTTCGTCAGGAAGCTAGCTTAATGATTGCGGGACTTTTTGATTTAGTTTTGATGGGATGTTTTTAAACTTGCCTAGTTAAAAAAATAATGAAATCACCCAGTATTAAAAAGTTTTTTTCAGTATGCATCATATATACACTAGGAGATTATGTGAAGGCAGAACTTTTGTAGTTACGGAAAAATAGATGTTGCTTTCTTAAACAAAACAACCCTAAAGTTTTTTATTTGCCTAGTTTATTGCATGGATTATTGGGTGATCACATTAGTTATTTTTTTGTTTTTGTTTCTTGACGTGTTGAATCTCATATTTACATTGGTATTGGTTGTGCAGAATTTGGATAAGGCTATTGACCACAAGGCCTTACATGATACTTTTTCTTCTTTTGGACACATTCTTTCTTGCAAAATAGCAACTGATGGGTCTGGCCTGTCTAAAGGTTATGGTTTTGTTCAATTTGACAATGAAGAGTCTGCACAGAATGCTATTGACAAGTTAAATGGCATGCTGATCAATGATAAGCAGGTCTATGTAGGTCCTTTCCTGCGAAAGCAAGATAGAGAGAATGCTCTCAGTAAGACAAAATTCAATAATGTCTATGTGAAAAACCTATCAGATTCAACCACAGATGAAGAGTTGAAGAAAATTTTTGGAGAACATGGTATCATTACTAGTGCTGTAGTAATGAGAGATGCGGATGGTAAATCTAAGTGTTTTGGTTTCGTCAATTTTGAAAACCCAGACGATGCTGCCAAAGCTGTTGAGGGGCTTAATGGGAAGAAATTTGATGAGAAGGAGTGGTATGTTGGAAAAGCCCAGAAAAAATCTGAGCGTGAACTTGAATTGAAAGGAAGGTTTGAGCAGAGTATCAAGGAAGCTGCTGACAAATTTCAGGGTGTGAACTTGTATCTCAAGAACTTGGATGATACTCTTAGTGATGAAAATCTTAAAGAAATGTTTTCTGAGTTTGGTACAATAACTTCATACAAGGTGTGTAGATGTGATTTGTTGACAAATGTTATGGTCCAAGTATCATTATTGGTAGCAAACTTGAACAATGCTTGTGATTTAATCCTTCCCTAGGTAATGCGAGACCCGAATGGAATTAGTAGAGGATCTGGATTTGTTGCATTTTCAACTCCTGAAGAAGCATCTCGGGCTGTGAGTACCCAATTGTGTACAACTAATACTATAATATAATAGTTTGGTAGTAACTTTTTGCTGTGAACTATTGTTTTCTTATACTTGTGTTGTTACTTGTAGCTTGCTGAGATGAATGGTAAAATGATTGCTGGAAAGCCTCTCTACGTTGCCCTGGCACAGAGAAAAGAAGAGAGAAGAGCAAGGTTACAGGTGACAATGCGTCAGCAATATTTTTGTTCTCTTCCCAATTACTCTGGTTAATGTTTAGCTAAGAAATTACTGTATTTTGTTCTTTGAGAATGATACATATCCGGTATGCATTTGTGCATGTATTTTTGTTTTCTTTGATGAATGAACTTAATTTGTTACCTAAATTCTGGCGATAAACAAAAGTTGTTCATAGAAATTTGAAATTCTACTTTTTTTAAATATATTATCGATTTGTGTGGTTGATAGTGTTTAGGGGCAGGCCTTAGGTATTAAGACCAAGTTAGAAGAGCAAGCAAATCCCATATACTGAGTAGGACACGTACTGTGTGTGCATTATATGCAGATCTTGAGTGTATTTTTTCTTTTTCCATACATAGGATAGGTGTTGCACGCAAGTACCTTATTGATCGTTATTTTCTTTGCAATTCCCATCTCTTGTAGTCACTGTGTTTCACTTTATATGTTAGAATAACTTTCCAAGGCTGGAAATAAACAGTGTCTCTGGTAATGAAAAGGTGTTGTTTTTTAATTATATTTTGTATTTCTTATACGTGTTACCCTTTCTTTAACAATTATACCCCCTTTTTATTAAATTTAGTCTTCTGTATCACCGAGAAAACTGTTCATCTGTTTCAATGCTACCTTCTGAAACTTGGGATTATTTGTTTTGTACATATGCTATGAATTACAGTTGATTGAATTAATTTAATTACATGTTTTGTGGTTAGTTATAAAAAGCAGTTTATTGTGGACTTTTGCTTCCCTTGTGTTGTATTTTGTTGCAATATCATTCATTATTCATTAATAAGGCATGTGTTTTTTTGCATGAGTTTAGCATATATTAATTGGGCTTTCATCTTTTTATGCAGCAACTGTAATTAGAATTACTGTAGGTTGGGAAAATGGGAATGTAATTTAAATTATTATTTCACAATGATTACTGCCTTTTTTGTAGGCACAGTTTTCACAGATGAGGCCTGTTGCAATTTCGCCATCTGTTGGACCTCGAATGCCTCTCTATCCTCCTGGTGCTCCTGGACTAGGACAACAATTTTTGTATGGTCAAGGACCACCAGCCATGATTCCTCCCCAAGTAATTATTGGTTTTTTTACTTCTCTCATTTGTGTTATGGATTAGAAAATAACTTTTATATTTTTTGAGAAGTCAGATGTTACTCTTACTAAATATCTCAGTGAAGCTATTCTCTTTGTTTTCTAGCTTTTCCACGTATGCTATTGATTTTCGTACCATGGATGCTTATTTGATAAAGTTTAGACTGAGAAATAATTGTAACCATCTCCTAAAATAAATACAGGCTGGATTTGGTTACCAACAGCAGCTAGTTCCTGGAATGAGGCCTGGTGGCGGTCCTATGCCTAGCTTCTTTGTTCCTCTGGTTCAGCAGGGGCAGCAAGGACAGCGCCCAGGTGGACGCCGAGGAGCTGGTCCTGTGCAACAACCTCAACAGCCAGTGCCAATGATGCAGCAGCAGGTTTGCTCTTGCCCAAAGTTTTCTTCTTTTATTTGCCTTATCTGTCTGAATGCATGATGCTTAGTTCTCAAAATTTGTTCTTCACAGATGCTTCCAAGGGGACGAGTCTATCGTTACCCTCCTGGCCGCAACATGCAAGATGTCCCACTTCCAGGTGTAGCTGGTGGGATGATGTCTGTCCCGTATGACATGGGTGGTCTGCCAATCCGTGATGCTGTGGGACAGCCAATGCCTATTCAAGCTCTGGCTACGGCCCTTGCAAATGCCCCACCTGAGCAGCAGAGGACTGTAAGATGTTTATGCCATTCTTTGATTTTTTATTCTGTTATAATGTTGTACTGATTTTTTATAATGAATGGGTTTTGTAGATGCTGGGTGAAGCTTTATACCCGCTGGTGGATCAGCTGGAACATGATGCAGCAGCAAAGGTTACTGGCATGCTTTTGGAGATGGACCAGCCTGAAGTGCTACATCTGATCGAGTCACCGGATGCTCTGAAGGCGAAAGTTGCTGAAGCCATGGATGTGTTGAGAAATGTTGCTCAGCAGCAAACCAACCCTGCTGATCAACTAGCTTCACTCTCTCTCAATGACAATCTTGTCCCTTAGATTCCGTTGGTCCTTTGACAGGAATCTGCACTTCATTTTCGGCTTAGATATTTCGTTTTAGTCGTTTCCTATGCTACTTTTGGTGTCACTTTTTTTCCTATAAGGATTGCTAGGAGTAGAATAACTTGTTGGATTTCTTAGTTTATGCATTTATGGATTTTTGCTCGTTTGCATTATAACACTTTTTTTGAATTTCTTTACCCTTTAATTCTTCTAATCATGCATTTGTTGTCCTCAATATAAAAGATTCTAAAATAGCTACTAAAGAATCATGGAATTAAAACCAAGAAAGAGACAATTATTGCTTTTACAAGAATTGAATTGATTTTTTTTTATTGTTTACTTTTTTCAATTGTTTTATTTTTTAATTGATTGAGTTTTTCTTCACTTAAATAGAGTGGTTTAATTAAAACCAATAAATATTGTTTAAATGTTAATATTTGTTAATAATTCAAAAAGGTTATTAGAATAGTTTATTTTTAACTATTGATAATATCTTTTAAAATGTTTATCTAATAAATAACGTTTTATATTTAGTTTATATTTTTTTCGGTTATTGTTTACCATAATTATTTAGACTAGGATAATCAAGATTAGTGGGAGCATGACATGACCCTTACATTAATTAAAAACAATTATTTAATTCAATTAAAGGTTTTTACATTTAGAAAATAAAATTGAAATACATTTTTGAGGAAGAATATCATTTTTTGCCTTTAATAGAAAAAATTCACTGAGACATAAAAAAAATTGCAGGTTGTCAATTGGAAAATTCTAATTTATATCCATATATAAAGAAATCTATATTGACATTTATTAAGAAAATTCTTAAAAATATAAATAAAGAAAACATGTTTATAACAATAAAAAGGCCAAGTGCACATAAACTAAAAAATAATTCTTCCAATGTTGGTCCAGAAAATTATAACTAATTGAAAAATGATTCTGGATTTAGAAAAACTTATGTCAAATGAAAATAACTTCAATTCTCATAAGTTGATTTTTTCTTATCAACTTAAAAACACGAATAATTTTAACAAAAAAAAAAAAATGGTTAATGTTAAATGAGAAATGGCTCTGACATCAACTATCAAATAATTTTGATAATGTCGACCAAAAAGTAAAATATTATTTCATAAAAAGTAACATTGAAATTATAATAGTTAAACTTCAACCAAATCAACAATATCTCAATTCTAATAATATGACAGCCCTTTCATCAAAATCTCAATGAGTTTGAAAAAAATATATATGAAAATTTGAAAATATAAATATTTTCGTATCCTTATTATTTTTAAGTAAATTTTTAAAATTTCTAATTAAAAAAACTAATTATTCTTATCAAATTCTAAATTTTTAACTTCCTTTATATTATTTTACCTAAATTGCATATTTGGGTATAAAATATTTCAATTTTTTTAATATTAATTATCTTATTAGACTTCTCATTCCACGTAAAATTATCTATCTAAATAGACTAATAATTTAAAGGATAGATTGAAATGTGTTACTTGTCAGTTAAAAATTATAGTTTTATACTAAAAAAATAAAGAGATTGAACTATAGTATTTACTAATTAAAAAAACTATATTTTTATATTAAAAAGTTGAACTGAACCTTTGCAGGGTATTAAAAGATATCTTTCTAAACTAAAACTATCAACATTTTTTTTTCAGCTTAAGAATTTAAACTAAACTATTCGACCACAATCAAAATTAAGTATTAAAAGACAATACTTATCAGCTTAAGAATTTAGTCCTAATAATGTTAAAGATACTTTAAAAAATATTAATTACACATTTAATACGATTAACTTAATTAATAAACCTTCTTTTTATCGTACCAAAAAAATTAACAAACTTTTGTAGAATATTTTCTCAGATTATATGATGAGTTTATTAAACTTAAGTCACATTGGTTAATTATTTTTCCACTTCAAATAAGTAACGTGAAAGAAACAAAGCTACTACTTGTTATATACTAAAAAAAATCAAGTTTTCAATCGAAAGTATATAACATTGTAAGGACATAAAAAATATATTAGAATTGATAGATGTTTTAAATTAATGAAACTATATTATTTTAATGTTAAAAGTTTGATAATATGAATAAAAATTTATAAATATGTCTCATTGTCTAAAACTAAAACTGTCAAAATAGGTTAGAACCCGCGGATCAACCGGCTCATCATGGGTTCGGGTCAGGTTGGGTTTGAAAAAAATGACATTTTTTTTATACGGGTCGATTTTTAACCCAGTTCACTTAGAACTCGGCTCACCTAGGTTAAACCTGTGGTGAGCCGAGTTGACTCACCAACCCACCTAGTTTAATTTAATTATTTATTATTTTGTGTTTTAATATTATTAGTTAATACTTTTTTTTATTATATTGTAAATGAGAATAAAGAAAAAAATGTTTCAAGAGAGCAAAATATTATTAATTTATCCATTCAAGTCTTTAATCTTACAAAAAGATACATGATACAAAAATTATCAATATTGTAAACTTATTTATTCGTCTTTTTAGGTTTGCTTTTAGATTATATTTGAGTTGTATGTTAATTTTTTATTTTTGAATTCTCTTTAGAGTTTAACATCATTTTAAAGAGAAATTATTTAAATTTGAATTACAAAAAATTGTAATTTTTTTAAGATTAAAAAAACAACTTGTAATTTTTTTAAGATTAATAAAAAAACTTGTAATTAGGGGAGTCATTGAGCCAATCCGTTTATCCCACCAACTGTGGTAGGTCAGGTCGGGTTCAAATTTTGTTGGCTCGCTAATAAATGAGTTGAGTTGAATTGGCTCACTAAGTCACCAACCCATGGTGGGTTGGGTTGGGTTGGGCGTGATGACCCATTTTCACAACACTATTTAAAACACGTCTTATTTCTTTAGAACTCTTTCTCTATATTTTCTCCTTCTCTTTAAGTTTTCTAACTCCTGAGTGATCTCTTTGACGATCAAAAAGTATTTAGGTGATTACAATAATAATATTTTAAACTTCATCTCATCAGTTTTTTAGAAAGAGTAAGTTAGTTTTTACTCTTTTTCTTGAACTGAGATTCTTCCAGGCATGCGATAATATTTTCTGTTGCATGCATATTCCTAGAGTTATTGAGTGTTCTTTGTTGATCATTGGTCCTACTGGTTTACTTTGATCAAAATTCTAGATCAAAATTCTAGATCTATAGGTACAAATAGAATTATTTGAGTTGAGGCAGAGGTAGTTTGCTTTCTAGAACTGTTTGAGCTTTCCAACCAAGTAAGGAAAGTTAAAAATTAGTTTAATTTAGTGTTAAGAAGTATGAATGTATGTTAGATAAGTTGTGAGGTTAATGTTTGGTTGAATCTGTTATCAATTGAGATGATTGAATGATGTTGGTGCAATGATGAGTGAACATTGTCTATTGAAGCATAATGATATGTATGATTGGGAATTAGTACTTGCTTGCACCTTTAATGTTTTTGTTTGAAGTTTAACGAGGTACAAAATTGTAGAATTTAAAGTAGTAAAAAAGGAATGTGGTATGCTAGTTTTGGTCTTAAGAGAGGGGTTTTGATAGGTAAAACTTTGAATGAATGGTTGGATGAGTAAATCTAATGCTTAGTGTTTGTTGTTGGACCATTTAAGACTTGTTTAGCTAATTAGTTCACTGAAATCTAGTTGGTATCAAATGGTTTAGATGCACTTTTAATATATGTATGTTTAAAAGGCTATATAGATTTTGTAATAGAGTTATTAATGTCTTGCAAATGGAAATGATAAAAGTGTATTCGGTTTAATTATGTAGTGAAGGGGATTCCATGAGGAAAACCTTTGTGTTGTGTTTCTGTTATGTATTATTGTAGGAACTTTGAAATAGAGGAATGTCCGACTCTAATGACTATCCAATCTCAAGTAGAAACAAGTGGTTATGTTGTGAAGAGTAGAAGAAAATCTTTTGCCTCAAGTCAGTTTGACTATGGGTGTTTGACAGACTAACTTTGTATGGTAGTTTGGATGATATGTTGTTTCACCCCATTTGTGCAGGTCCTCCAATAGTTCGACACTAATACATATATCTAAATAGTCAAGTCTAGAGTTTATATATATATAAACTCTAGATATTGAAATTATGATGTTTATGATTTGAATTAATGATATGTTTGATTCTTTTAAAATTACTTACCTTGTTGTTTATGTTTTGTTTAATCATTCTCCTTGATAAGAATCACTTGGTTGGTAACAAAGGAAGATGTTTTAGTTGAACGGGTGATGGGTGCGAAAAATATTGATATGTAGATAGTTAGAATATTATTAGTTTGAATTATGATATTTTGATGGATCTTTAGTTCATGTTTAATTAATATTTGAAATAAAATATTTTGTATATAAAGTTTAAATTATGATTATATTTTTAGATATCTATAATAATATTTTATATGTTTTTTTAATTATCTAATCATGTTTATTAAATATATGATAATTTGATAATAGTATTAAAATTATAAATTTGGAATGTTACATATATCACTTCAGTTAAGCATTCGCTTTATTAATCTTAGCATTATATTAATATTTTTTGGGTACAATTATTAATTTTATACAACAGTGTGAAATCTACATATTCAAAACAAATAACTCATTTTACAAATATAAAAAAGCAAAGAACTTTCACTATTACTTTTAGGTTCTGATTTCAAAATTCTAAAAAATATAATAAAAATTTTCATACTAATAAAATAATTATGAAATCTCCTAGCTGTATTATTTTGCATTTCTGTATCACAATAAATATAAATATCTAAACTAGTTAAAGTAATGATATAAATGGAAAAAAAAATAACGCTGCTCAACTTTAACGGCGGGCATATGAATAAAATAATCTTGTAAAAATTTGAAATTAAAATTTTTGAAAGTTTTTTATTTTCTTGTCTAAGCACGTGTGTTCTACGAACTGTGAGTAAAGAACTAAAAACAAACGATTTTATTCGAACTTCCTTTGAAATTAGATTGGCAATACCGGTCAACATATATAATTAACATTAATTATTAATCATTAACCATTAATTAATAAAATTCTCAGACTTAATTAAGTGAATATGCCTTGATACGGCAACGTAGCGCAAAGCGCTACGCAATGTCGCAGAACAAGCGGCATTATCCGTACGTATGACACGTGTTGAACCATCATTGGCTATTTCTCGACTCCGTCATGCCCAGGCCGCAGCAGATTCCTCCCCAAGGTCAAAATAAAGTGAAAACCAGGAAGTCTGTGACCAGGTGCTTCGCAGCCGCACGACGCATGATGGTTGAACCACTCATGAGCCACTGATATGAGGCTGCTGCGACTAATGATACCATCACCCGGCTCCACCGTGGGCAAATGAAATGGCGTCGTCACAGCCAATCAAGAGGCGCCATGTCCCACACGCACAGTCACCGGCGGGAGAGTGGCAAAGCTTGCATAACACGATTCTCGTTCTCACTACAAAACCACACTCGCTCTCTTTTTCTTCGTTCTTTCTCCCATTTCCTAAATCCTCCTTAAACCCTAACACTCTCAATCTCAATCTCATGATTAATGGAAGACCGAGCGCAAGATGCACTATTCCCTGGTTGCCGGTTCTACCCGTCCGAAGAGGTTCTACTCGGCTACTACTTAACCAAGAAGAACGAGAACCGGGAGCAGAGGTTCAACGGTTCTGATTTGATCAAGGAACTGAACCTGTACGATCATGACCCCTTCGAATTACCGGACGCTGCGTGCTTCCCGTACGGTTACCGAGGGAGGAAGAAGCATTGGTTCTGTTACACCGTTAAAGAGACCAAAAGCCCAAGCAGAAAGGTCAAAAGCGGGTTCTGGCTCCGGAAGGGAAGGGTTCGAGATATTCGCGATAACGGTGGGATTGGGAACGCTGTTTTAGGCACCAGGTCCCGTTTCGTTTTCTACGTTGGGAATTCGCTGAAAAAAGCTACCAGAACGGATTGGATTTTGTACGAGTACGCATTGGTTGACCAAATTCTGGTACGGTTTCACGATTAATTCAAATCACACCATTTCTTGAAATAGTTAGTTTGCTTTTGGAAGAGCAATTGAAAACTGATTTTAATGCAATTAGATTTATTTTAGCTGATTTTATTCTTGCATTTACTTAAAAATAAATCTAGTATTGGAAGTTACTTAAATTATTTTAGCTGTATAAATTAGAACATGTAACAAATTTCTTAATTTAACAAGTTAAATCAAGTTATGTCAGGAGATAAAATACCACCTTACTGAACAACACTCTGCGCTCATCTTGAAAAGAAGAGAAAAGCAAGAACAGCGGATGCGCAGTAGAGCTCTTCAAAAAGAAGAGCTCTGATACCATCTCAACGTTTCTTGATTGTGTCTGCATGGTCTTGGCACACTCCATATGCATGGTGTTGTTCGCTTCAGTGTAAACAATAGGAGACATAAAGGAAAGAAACAGAACAGAGAAAACCAAGAGCATGAAAGGGAAAAACATGTATTATTGAACTGAAAAGAGAGTATTGTCTTAACGTACGAAAGGGGAGGAAAAGGGATATCTATATCTATATATATATATATATCTATATATATATATATATATATATATATATATATATATATATATATATATATATATATATATATATATATATATATATATATATATATAGGAGAGTGTTGTCTGATTGATTGATTATACTGATACTTCAACGTGATTGTGATCATCTAAGGTGAGTCCAAACAAGCCATTGATTAATGTAACGAATTTGATTTTTGCGTGTGCAGTCTTCGTTTGTGCTTTGTCGTGTGGTGAATAAGCCTCATCATAAGAATAGTCCATCTGAAATTGGTCGCAGTTGTTGTGCTGAAGAGAGTGCAGCTGTGGTGGTGCGACACATCGGTGTTCAACATGATGGATGTGTTGGAGGTGATGACGTTTGTGATGATGGATTTGTTAATAGAGAGATTGAGGCCGCTGAGAATCCAATTAGGCGTGGTGGTGAACAAGATCATGCTGCAACTGTTTCAGTTGCTCAGGGAAGTCAGCCGGTGAGAAATTAACACTGATTTGTTAAATAATACCTTAGTAAGAAATTATTGTTTTTGCTTATTTATGCTTCATTTTTGTTACCATGCATCTAAGAAAGTAAATTTAGTGGCTTATGAGGTGAGGTTTGACTTATATACTATAATTTGATAATATGTGAGATTTTCAACATATTCTTTCATGTCCAGAACTAAGTATGGGACTAGATATTTGTGGGTGACAGATAGTGTTCTCATAGCGAGTGACATGATAGTTCTCAACAAACTTTGCTAAAGTAGACTTTAATACAATCTTAGAAAGTGCATTTAAGTGTACTTCAACTTTCCAAACTGACTTATAAGATAAGGTTTGGATCCATATATATAGTATAAGTTTTTTCTTTTTTTAGTTGATGTAGGATCTCCAGTAATGCAACACTGTGTATGACTTACTACTAGGAAGGCTTTTTGTGTTGGTAGTTTTTGTTTGTAGAGCTAGATAGTTTCACTGGATTCCTTCGAATTATTTTTGTTTCGTCGGAGTTGTCAGTCGCGAACATCAGCAGTTGCCTGAAAAGTGCAGTCAGAATTAGGGCTATTAGCATAGGGAGTCACTCAAAAAATTTGTTGCAACTACTATTTTTAAAAGAAAAACTGAAAATTTTCAACTCATTCATGTGATGGTTCTTTTCAGATGGCATTTGCATCCATATTTTACTATTAATAGAACTTTTTCTATTAGAGGTAACATCTTAAGTTTTTAATTTTTGTCACAGCATGTCGCTAAAACTACAAATAGGTCACTATGCTCTTGGATATTCGAAATACATACGTGTATTTTGTTTCATTTATGTCTTCGTAAAAGTTGAGCTGTCTACTCTTCTAAAGGTGGAGAACACATGTAATGATGGTTAACAAAAAGCTCTGCATGTGTCAATTGATAGTTACGCTATTACTTTAAACTTGTCCTATTTTTTTATTCATTCGTTCAATTTTAGCATATTCTCCCTTGTACCTTTTCTTTCTATTTATAGTGGAGAATTTTGTTTTTCAAATTATTAAATTCTTTTGGTTGCTGCTGTGGTAATCAGGTTCAGGAAAGGCTTTCTGGACTTCCCTGTGACGGTGCATTGTACATTGAAGCTGTGATACCTCAGCAACACATGCTTTCCATTCTAGAGGAGGATTTCATAGAATTGAATGATATTGTATGAATTGGTTGGTTGTAAGAGATAATGTGAATTCTAATCCAGCTATCAGGAGTATTTGTCACCTGAAACAATTGTATTCAGAATGGATAACTGCCTCAGCTAAAGGAGAGAGATTTATAATATTGAGTAGCTGTTGTTCCACTCAAATGAAGATACATACCGTCAGATGGGTTGGGACGAATGTCATGGATTATGATCTCTTCGCATGTTAAGGTAGTTACTTTAGATCTTTGTATGTTAAACTCTTGAGCCCTACTTGAGGAAATATTCAGCGGATCTTCTTTGTTTTGGGCATGCAGATTTTTTTCCTCTGCCTACTGAATGGCAATTGGCTCCAGAGCGATAGAGTTAGAGTTAGATATTGGTATTGGTAATTGGAATATGCAATTTACACTAATATGCCATGAGCAACTTCACCGTACTTCATGCTTTCATTCCTTGAATGAACGACCTGTTCATATTTAAATTATATTTCATTCCTGGGACCATCAGAATTTACTATCTACACCTTAGTAGCAGGGCCTATTCGTATCTGTCTGTGGTACTTTATTTTTCCTATCTTGTTCAAGAGGTAAATCGGATGAACTCCAAATTGTAAGTGTTACAGCATAACCATAGTTATATGATTTGCCTTAACCTTCTATTTACTTCTGTGTTTAAGCTGACTAATTTTATGATTTTCAGGGTCTTTATGTCTTGATAAATTTCTCTATAAAGACTCAGAGGAGAAAAAACATAAGAAGTAAAATAAGCTTTTCTATAAAGCTAAAAGTAGTTTATGCATTAATTGAAAAAACAGCTATTATAGAAGTTAATATGAGAAAAGTTTTATAAATTAGCTTCTATATTAGCCAATTTTAGCTTACGAAGAAACCTATTTCATTTTTTTTTCTTCTTTTGTAAGTGTTTGTAGAGACTTTATTCAAATTGGTACGATGCAATCTGGTACTATGCCATATATATCGTGGTTTTTGTCAACTGGATCTGTGTAGTTTCTGTATATAACAATGCTGCTTGTGCCTTTTTGTGTGGGTATGCCACTAGTGGTATCAATTTATGTTTGTCTATTTGGGGGAGGATTTGCTCTTGTTTACTGCATTTTCATGTGTATTTTATGTGACAGGTTTCATTTCATCGCTACTTGTGTGGTATAACTTCTGTTTTGAAATCCAGTTGTATTGTATTCCCTTCTTTTGGCTAAAAGTTTGAGCTTGGCACTTAAAAGGCATTTGAATCGGTTTAAATTGTACTTGATTGCTATGTGATAGGAAAAAGTTCCAAAAACTAGGAATCAATGATCATTTATCTATTGAATGTTGTTTTCTGCTTTGTCTATGACATTATTGTGTGCTAGATCAATGCACGTTCAGTGAATTTAATATGGTCCCCGTTAAAAATCATGACTCTTTTTAGTGGGTCTGACATAAAATTTATCCAATAGTAAAGAAGACTCTATATTGTAAATGTAAAGAGTGTGCTGTTCGCAGCATCGATATAGGAACAGTGTAGTTTGTATTTGTTGTGTTTTATGTGCATTTAATATACTGACAATTGGAAGTTCATAGTAGTTGGTTTGTGATCTGCTGTGTGATATGCTTTAACTTCAAGTCTCATACAAAGATTTCAGAAAGTTCATGGTTCCTGAGACCCGTTTCTCCGTAAATATGATGTTATTTAAACATCTAAACATATATATCTTTGAGCTTCAGTAAAGATGTCAAAAAAATTGGGCATACTTTGAATGTTGGACCAAAGAATTATATTTTTGCAGCAGTTATTCTTTCTTTTACCCAAAGCATGGGCGTTGCGTGCGCCTGCCAAGTTTGGCACCACCTATGCAGAAATAACTTTTTTTGGGTGGGTCGACTCAGTTCCAAAAAAAATATCATTGTTTGAACAGATTGATGAGCTTATTTCGTGAATACTGCCAATGATAGCCTGATCCGTGACCCAGTGGATCAGTTCTAGTATTTTACTTGTGCATGAGTTGAAATGCAAGGTTGTGTAGGGTTGTATTGTAGTACCCCTTCCCCCAAAACAAAAAATAATAATTTTCGTACAAGAACGCACTAGGAAAAGCTTATATAGATTGCCTGAAATTTTTGGTTAGAAATTCAATTGCTTTTATCCCATGCTTAGGAGTGATTAAAGTAACATATATTTGTTTATTTAGCTTGAGTCGCGTCTTGTTTGTGTTTCCCAAGAAAGCCAACAAATAAGGGTGGTTGCCTTGTATTTTCAGGTACTTACTTAAACCCGTCTTGTAGTTTTAGTCAAGAAAATTAGCTGGCCTCCCAACTCAATTTTTGGGATCATCCTCCCATGTCATTTTCCTCCTACTTCAGATGTTGTTTCGAGGCAATGCCGTTTGATGTTAAAATTATCAACTATAATCAGTCGCAATTTACAAAAGTTGTTGTAAAAATAAGAATAAAAAAAGCATCTTTAAAAGTAGGGTCTTCTATTTTTTTCTTAGAATAATATTTTTTAATATATTTATTTAGTCTTATTATAATTTTTTTTTTAAAAAAGGACAGGTAAAGGGGTGCCTCTTTCCCTAATCTAACTTCTTTTAACAAAATAAAAATAAAAATGGAAAACTTTAAAGTTATGTCAAGTCTTAAAGACTTGGAGCAAATAAGTTAGTCTTTAGCCTTTATCTCAAAAATTAGGTTAGACTCGTATGTTGCATGGTGATGTTTGTTTAGGGTCAATTCCACTTTATAATACACATTTCACACATTTAAATCCTTGTGTCTGTGGGTTTAAATAGTCGAGCTAAGTTAAATTTAGTATATTCTAATACATATTTTAATAAAACGTGATTCAGTTAGATATTTCATTTTTTTAATGAGCACTCACAGTCAACCTTGATTAGCTTAGTCAGAAATAGCTTATCACAATGATTCACCCTTCGTTTATCTGTCTCATTTTTCCTCTCTTACAACAATTATTTACGATTGTCTTGCAAGGGTTGAAAAACTATTTTTGTCCAAAAATTATTTTCAAAGTATAATTTGACCTTTAACCGTGGAAAGGTATTTTGGTATTTTAGAATAAATTAACCACTATTTTATGAATTATTTTTAGCATATGAGCTCTAATTACAGTAAGGTAACGATTTCAATTAAAAGGTAGTAGTAAAAGTATTACAACGAAGTTGATAATATTCTGGTGGTTAAAAAATTTATATTATGGTCAATATAAATGAAATACTATTTAAATAGCATATAGGACGTACATTGTTGGGTGTAGTGGTTGTAAGTGGTTCAAAAGTTTTATAGTATAATGTTAAATATTTTTAACAAAATTTGGTACAATAATGGCAGAAGTGTAATTTGTGAACGCATACAGATTAACCTAATAATCTTTTTCGTCAAAACGTTGGAATAATATATATATATTATAAAAATTATTAAATACCAATTAATTTTAAAGACAAAAAATAATTAATTATTATAATAATTAATTTAGATATCAATTTATAAATTGAAAATTAATATATTTTGTTTCTTATTTACATTTGTGGTGTTGGTGTTAATGGATAACAGAGTCCGTTTGGTTGACCCTTGAATTAATGTTTAATAATATTTTTTTTATGTAGTATGATTTTCATCTCTCAAAAATTTTGGTTTAAGTTTGGTTTACAAAATTCAAAATGTATTAAAAATTCACATTGTATATGATTTTTTTTTATAAAACTTATAATTTTAATTATACTTTCTGTAAAACAAAATAACCTGTTTTAATCCATATAAAATTTAAAGTTTGATTTTTAATATAATATTAATTTATTTTTAATATAAATGATTTTAACACTCTAACAAACTACATTGCATAATAGTTTAAATTTTCAACAATTTAAGAAATGATCTAAAAAATATTTAGGAGTAAAAGTGGATTCGTAAGGGAAATTTGAATAGTTTATCATCAAAATGTTGAATTTGTAAATATAAAATTCAATTATTTGAGTTTTATTTTATAGGCATCATTATTTATTTAAAATTGTTTTATTTTCTTTATCTAATTTCTCTCTAGGTTTATAAACAATTTGTTCATCTCTTTTGAGTATTAGAATCCACCATAAGGATATTGAAGTAGAGTAGAACAATTTTTTTACTAAAATTTTCATAAGTTCATTTTTATCTTTTTGGATGTTTTACATGTATATATTATGAGTTGTATGCATGTGATTTAATAAGACTCAAGATGAATTTCTATTTGTTTAAGATTGTTAGAATGTATTCAAAACATTTATCTGAGTTCTCTAGATACAAGTATTGTATCAGGTGAGAGTAGAAGTTCTTGGAACTCTTTTAGAGTCAATAAGCTTTGTTCAGGTAAGAAAAACTAGCTTATTTTCTACTAGTGTTATAAGTTAGATGATTTGTTTCTAAGAGCAATGTGGTTCACAACTAATTTGAGTTGTTTGGAGTGTATTTTTATGACTGTGTTGGTTTGTGAATGCTAAAATGAGATGTTTTTTAATTAAATGTTTTAATTAGATTGAGAAGTAAACTAAGTCAAATATATTATTTTAGTTAATGTGGTTTGGTGAGGATAACATTTTAGAACTAAATGTATATGTTGTATATGAGAAAGTAGTAAAAATATTGAGTTTGAGCCAATATGATAAACTAATGTATTTGTATTTGTGAAACTTTCTAAATTATGCAAACTCATTAGGTGATTCATCCACTTGTAGAGTGAACTTTGTGTTTTTAAAATCTAGAGAACTCATGTCACTTTACTTATTGGACAAGTAAGAACTCGTTGGACGAACTTTTTGAATAAAACTCATAGGATTTTGATGGTTAAACGAAATTAGTTTTCTGAAAAACATGAAGAGCTCAATATGTCTTGGTCTCGCGAAGCAAATTTCATTGATACAAATTTCTAGTGCTTGCTTGCCAGGTGAGTCAAATCCTTTACTGAACAAAATTCATTATATATATATATATATATATATATATATATATATATATATATATATATATATATATATACACACACACACGAATGAATTCTTAAACTCAATTTTCACTTTCATTTGGTATTAAACATTATCTACAAATAAACACATAAAAGTGTGAAATAGTAATGAAAAAAATTAAGATATGGCAACATGCAAATATTTAACATTGAAGTTAGTGAATAAGAAAACAAACTAATAACAAGTAAAGTTGTTCTTGTGAGGTTGAGTACATCCTTTGAAGACTCTTCAAACTCCTTCTAACAAAGACTCCTTACTCTTCAAATTGTGATGTTCTAGGTCCATGTCTCTTAAAGACCGATGAGGTGTACCTATAGAAGATACTCTAACGTTCAAGTTATTCGGGTGTGTCAAATAGCAGTTAATACTATAATAATGAACTTAAATTATTTACCTTGATGGTTGTGCTATTTGTAGGATAATTATGACGCTTGTGGGCCCTCACCTATATAGGTCTGTGTGAGCCTAGTGGTCCATTTACCTCATGAGCTAGTTGTTTGATCCAAATTATGCTAATTTGCATAGTAATACGTCATTAGCTTTGTTAGTCTAAAAGGTAGTTAGATAGACCAACTTATGTCCATGTAGTTTGGTCATACATCTTGGTTGTGACCGAGTAGAAACAGTCAGGCATTGTTCTTACAAGGTCGGCTTATGACCAGGTAGAAGTAGTTAGATAGGCCATTTTGCAATCGGGTATAATCAACCAGAGAAGCCAACTTGCGACCGGATGGAATAAGTCAAACTAGCTAGCTTTTGGCAACCACTCAAACAGATCGACTTGTTGCTGGGTGGAATCAGTAAAATAGGTTGGCTTGTGGCTACATGAAATTAGTTAGGCAGTCCAACTCGTGGTTAAGTAGATCTCCATTACCTTCAAGAGGCAACAAATGATACTAGTAGGAGGCACGCAGTCTTCGACAAGCGAAACCTAATTATCAACAAGTGACACTCAGTCCTGGTTCACAACATATATAGTCCTTAGTAAGCAGCATGTGACACTCAGCAAGCAACATGTAACCTTGGACAAGTAGTATTTGGCCCTCGGCATGCAACATATGACTCTCAACAGGCATAGCATAACCTTTGATAGATAACACTGAACCCTCAACATGTGGCACAGAGAGTGTGTTTTGCACTAAGTTATTCTAAAAAGATATCAACGTTGATAAAATCTAAGGATCAACTATATACAATATAAAAGTAAATTTCTTTAACGATATTATTTAAACTCTTTAATTAATAATATGGTACAATTATAATTAATTTCACTATTAAAGATTCAGTAAAATATAGTTGAACTAGATACCTTATATCATAATTAAGATTTAAAATAATTGTCTAGCCATTGAAAAAATATATATAATTGTTGAAATCTAGTATGCATTTATTTATCGTGTGCATTTTGTCAATAAATTAAAAGACATAAAATACATGTTCTATAAAATAAACATTTTTACTTTAAAATACAAAATATTTTTTAATAAAGATATATATTGTTAATTCCTCAAGTAATCCACATTCTTGATTCATAACCTAAAACATGTCTAACAAAATTTTGTCCAACACACAAAACTATACAAATCACTTTGATTTTATTTGCAGCAAAAGTTTAAAGACAGTATAAAAACGTTAAAATATGGTGCAAAATGTTCAATCTAATTTATCAATAATAGTATAAAATTCTTGACCAAATTAATATAAAATAGAGATTCTATTTAATGAATATATAAGTTTTGTCTATATAAGATCAACTTTTTCATTTTTATTTAGGTAAAATTTATAGTAACACTTTACATATTGAGATGGTTTATTTTTCTCTTACAAGAATATTTATATCTTATACTTCATTACATTCTTTTATAACACCACCTTCTCTATATTAAATTGAAAACACATGTAATATTGTAACATAGTTTTGTATTTTTGAGTATAATGGTATAGGGCCATAAAAGTAATACGTATAGGAGTAGTATGTATATCTAGAATTATGTGGGTGGCTCAACATCTTGAATTCATCACCTAACCCTTTGTCTCAACTTTGATCCTTCTTTTGTTGTTTAGTGTCACTTTTAATAATTCATGTGCACACATTAAGGTCAAACTTCTCGTTACTGCTGCATCCGCAATTACTCTCTCTCTCTCTCTAATTTCTACAGAAACCCTAATTTTGGATGCTGAATTTTGGTTCATGTCTTTGAAATTTTGTTTTGTTGTTTTGTTGGGAGTCTGTGGCTGATACTCCCATCAATTATTGGTGCAAGAATGCTTTCTCAAATAAACTTTATAGTGCTGTGAGCTGTCCAATGCTTTCATTTACATGTGGATCTTCCACATTTCATTGGTGGTTTTAGATTATGAATATGATTAAATTACATATAAATAAGTGAAAATATATATTATCATATGATTTCTGAAGTTAAGTTAAATTTAAATGTGGTGTATGAGATTAGGTTCGATTTTAAAGTTAATTTCTTGAAATAGTATTACAAATTATCCTGATAGGATTTGTTTATTTATTGTGTTACATGTTATTAAAACTGTACATAAAACTTTTAGTTTCACCGATGGAAACATCTGGTTCTTGATGTAATGATGACGTGTCAAGATTATTTGTTTAATGATATATATATATATATATATATATATATATATATATATATATATATATATATATATATATATATATATATATATATATATATATATATATATATATGGGGTTTGCTAACGCGCGTACGCCTGTTTTTCAATTGGTACATTTTAGCAATGTGTACCGGATTTTAGTAGACAAAAATACCCTTATATATCATGGATTCTAAGTTTTAAGGTTAAGGGTATTTTAATAATTTTCATTCTGAAACCCCCCAAACCCTTACTCACCTCTCTCATTCCTTTCAATCCTTTCTCTTTCATCTCTCTCACTCCAACCTTTTCTCTGTCATGTAGCCCCAATTGAAAAAATCAGAAACACTTGTCTTTAAACAATTTGTCTTTCTAAAGAGTTGAGTGATTGACATATTTACCTTGAGGCAAAGGTTCATTCAAGATCTCTTCAATTTCATCATCTTCACTAATTTCTCTAATTTCATCATCTGCATATGTTGAAACATCATCTCTAAAAAAACCCTCCAGGCCAATTACCAATTGCTTGTGAAAATTAGATAAAATTAGATAAGACAAAAATTATAAAATAAAAACTTATTATAAAATCATTTTTTGTAAGAAATTGTTTAACAACAAGTATTTCTGATTTTTTTTTTCCAGGTCAATTACCAATTCCTTTATGCTTGTGAAAATTGGATAAAATTAGATAAGACAAAAATTATAAGATCAAAACTCATTATAAAATCATTTTTTTATAAGATTGTTTAACGGCAAGTGTTTCTGATTTTTTCAATTTGAGCTACAGTAGGGATGACAGAGAAAAGATTGGAGTGAGAAAGATGAAAGAGAAAGGGTTGAGAGGAATGACAGAGGTGAGTAAGGGTTTGGGGGGTTTCCTTTTTTTTTTTTAAGTTTTGAGAATGAAAATTATTAAAATACCCTTAACCTTAAAACTTAGAATCCATGATATATAAGGGTATTTTTGTCTACTAAAATCCGGTACACATTGCTAAAATGTACCAACTGAAAAACAGGCGTACGCGCGTTAGCAAACCCATATATATATATATATATATATATATATCATAGTTTACCTTGAGTTATAAATATCTATTTTTATATTTTTAGATACTTTTCATTTCAAATGTCGGACATTGAATTTGTTACAATAATATTTTAATATTTTTATTAGTTTTTTATTATATTTTTTATAGTGTCTTAATTATATATATAAATACAAAAAAAAATATTGTTTACAAAGAAAAGTAAGATTCGCTAAACTTAATATATTTTTATCGATAGCAATTTAAAAGAAAACATAGGAATTTGTTAATATCATTTTTTTTCTGTATATTCTAAATAATTCAAACATAATCAAAAATAATTATTTTCTCTAGTTAAAAATTAATTTAGTCATTCTATTAAACCATCAATTTGATATCTCTATACTTAAAAACTTATTAAACGACCCTTTTAGAGTAAAACGATATCAATTTGATTTTCATCATTGATACCTATTACACATTCTTAATTTAGTTCATGTACATACATAATAAAAGAGATTGTTGATAAAATTATGAAATAAATTAGATGTTTGACTTAAAAATGTTAATCGAAAACGACACATTTAATACGTTTGTACGAAGTTGAAACACAGTAGCATCCAAAGACCATTGGTGTATAATTTTTTTACAGTTGAGGCATTAATGATGTCTGGTTCTTGGAAAGAAAAAGAAAAGAAAAGAAAAGGGGTTTGAATTGTGGTAGATGTGAAACAATCTTGGATTCAGATGTTGTTTTATGAAAAGATGAAAACCACTAAACCGTGTTTGAAGGCATCACATTTGAAATTTCAACCAACACTTGCTTTATTACGGCTAATCATAACACAATGGACACAACTTTTAATTCATTCATAATATATCAAAATTATTAATTTTTTTTCATGTTATTACATTAAATAGTGGATTCAATATAATCGATATTGATATATTTTATTTTTAGTATAATAAAAATTATAATTATAGATTTAATACAAAAATTTTAATTTTGAGATCTTTAATAATTATTTACATATTTATTAGAAACAATAACATTAATGTATACTTAAATTTAAAAGAATTATTAAAAATCTTAAATTTACAAAGTAAAGGGAGAGAGTAAAAAAAAAATTCAAAGTTAATTGTAACATCTCAATTTTTATAACGTTTAACTACTATAAGATATATCACATTTTTGATAAAAATAAAATTGTTGGTTCAAGGAAAAACATATAAAATCTTATCACAATTATCCATAAATAATATATAATAACAAGATATATATACATTATCCTACGTTACAAGGAGATATATTGAATCAAAAGTGTAATATAAATTTTTTAAAACAAAAAGGAAAACGACAAAATGTCCTGCTCTAAGTTTTAACTCTGCCACCAGCTAGCTCTTGTTCGCCAGAGATATCCTTTAAGCTCATACTGTTAGGAGCTCATTGCAAAAGAAAAACAAACACATACAAACAAGAGAAAACACAAAAAGGTACGTTAAAGTACTAAAAGAACATTCACATAATTTAAAACAATAATATCACATTTATCATCTAAATCAAACAATACAAAAATAATCATATCAACTTTAAACTTCAACCATCCGAATACATGTAATGATGTCGCACTGATGGGGACATGTCCCGTGTGTAGTGAAACAACCCTCTCACATCAAACTATCACACACCAAGGTTAATCCGTCAAACATTTATAGTCATTACATGACTATCAGACTAAAGACCTTCTGCTACTCTTCATGACATAACCATCATTATCTACTTGAGAAGGAAAGTTATTAAGATGTCAGAATCATCCCCCAATTTCAAAGTCCTTATTTCATTACATCACACAACATAACAATCATAAGGATTTTTCCATGGAATCATTTTCACATCATACTTAATCCACACTTTCCATTTCATTTGAAATCATCACACATATAACACATACTAAATTCATACACACAACCATGCTTACCATCCATAATACATTCATTAATTTCACACAAGTAAGTAATTAATCTATATAAACCAACTCAACCAAACAAGGAATCAAAAGAAGAGAAAACCTAAAGAAGAACTTGAAACAGGGCGCCTAGTGACAATATACTGGCACCCAATGAACAATTTTTCTCGCTCGGCATGCCAAGCCCTCGTCCAACAAATTAAAGAGGAAATAGAAACTAGACTTGTAGAGGAAAGTGACGCTAAATACCCAAAAGCGCCGCTCAACACCCAAAAACTAGAGGCTCATTGCCCTAGACAATGTTCAACGCCCCAAAATACCGCTCAACGCCTTGAAACCAGTGGCTCACTCACTTAGGCAGCGCTTAACGCCCAAAAGCACCATTCAACGCCCGAGAATGAGAGGCTCACTATTTTTCTAGCACTCAACCCTATAGTAGCACTGCTCAGTCCTATACCAAAACCGCCCATCCATATACTAGTATTGATCAGCCCTATACCAGAAAATCAACAACTTCATTTTTGCTAATTTGGGGAACTAGAGACCTGTTCAAATGACCAAATTGATATTTTTGACTCAATGGAGAGTTCTAAAATAGGTTTTAATGTCAGATTGAACACCAATTCGCTCAATTGATTTAGAATCCTCACTTCTCCAATTCAAAACCAAACAAGATAAGCACAATCCAACATTAGTTGCATCAACAACCCAATAACTCATAAAATATTTCACATATTTCAAATTAGATTTTAATGAACTAAAAGGCTAAACAAGTCTTAAATGATCCAAAAATAGATCCCAAACATCAAGTTTCTTCCCAAACTAACTCCTCTAGAATTTAACCTGTCAAAACTCCAAAATTTGATCCAAAACTAGTAAAAACTCTCACCTTTCACTACCTCAAGGTTAAACAACAGTTCTTAACCAATTATAACTTATAATAGCTTAAGTGATCCAAACAAGCAATATACAACAAGCATTCATGGCAATAATCTCCCAATATTAGATATCACACATGTAGATCAAGTTCAAGCAATTATACCACAACACAACAGAATCTCAACAAGCTAAATCTCTTTAATCAAACTCCAACATACCAATTCAAATTATCAAAGCATTAACACAACATAAAAAATGTATAATTAAAGTTTCTCTTACCCGTTAGGAGCTTAAATCGCTCGAAAGGATCGTCACTTCTTCGGTTCAAAGAGTTTTATATGCACCTACCAACCATAGAATTATGATCAGGGTACGCAATTAGAACCACTGATCAACATAAAATATAACTAAGAAGACACATGCAGCACACAAATCCTCACATGCATGGAAGATATGTATAACTTCAAGAAAAAAAGTAGAAACTAACTTACTCTTTTAAGAAAACTGATAGACTAGATTAGAAAACTGTCATAGTAATCACTTTGACACTCTCTGATCTTCAAACAGAAGACCCAACAGGTATAATATCTAGAGAGAAATAAGAACTCTAGAGAAAACGATTTTTAAAGAGATAGTGTAACTTGAAATAATAAAACTTATCTTATAAGACTTTTATTTATGTTTTAAACTTTTAACATTAAAATATTTGAGTCTTGTTACTTAAGTCATTCTACTAAAAGACGATTTTATGAATTCTTACACTAATTACATTTAATGTATTTAATTTTATGTTTTATAAACACAATGCCTACCTCAAATTCAAACATAGTTAACAAAATTAAAGTGTTTTACAGAAATTTTAATTGTGTTTTTTATTTAGTAAAAATGAAATGTGTCATTTCTTCTTTTTATTATTATTTATTAAAAATTTCATATAAAAATAAATCTTTATTTTATACATATAAAAATGAATTTAACTTAAATTTCTTTTTAATATGGTATTAAAATCTATTTTAATATATATGTGAAGACAATCTTCATTGATAAAAATGGTTGGAGATCACATATATATATACTTATGAAGGGGATTCGTTTTTTTTAATACTTTGTTTTCACTTTTATTTTTCAAATTATCGTTTTATTTAAATTTAACTATTCTTTAAAAAAGTAACTATTGTTTGAAATTAAACAAATAAAAATTATCTACAAAATAAATAAAAGTTATTTTTTATTGTAAAATTTATTTATATTTATTTTTATAATAACAATTTTATTATTTTTTTTGTCAGCATATGTTTTCATTAGTATTAACTAAAACATATCAATTTTATTGTATACAAGTAACAACATCTTTACCTTAAAAAGTCAATTTTACATCTTTCTTTTTATTATTATTTTTTAATGGGTAGTCTACACAGTTCCTAAGTTGAGATATTTTAATTTGCTCACAATTATAAGTCAAAGTATACAAATATTACATTCAGTTGTTTTTTTTTTTGTTAAAAAATAGAAGTCAGCACAGATGCAGTGAAGTTATACCGGTAAAGCCCTTCTATTTTTATCCAAATATCCCCGATATAAAGTTTAATAAATTTTTAAATTTGGATTGAAATACTCAATTAGGCAAATATTTTGAAAATATTATTAACTGGATTTGAGTGCATATATATTTATTATGCATATTTAAAAAACAAACTTGTTTTTCTAGTGTATTTAATACAAATTTCTAAAGTCAAATTTAACTGTTGTTGTAATTAATTATACTGAAATTTGCTGCAAAGCAACATTTGAAGTAAAACCATCTTGCTTGTTTTTAAAGAAAAGAGGTTCATAATCAATAGGTTCAACCGTAATTTTTCTTTTTCCATTAGTTTATAATCAATATTTTGGTATTTTATTCCTTTTCATAATTCTATAAATCTGAAATTCCCATTAGTCTTCAATCTTGTGTTTTCCTTACATTCAATTATTTAAATTAATTTTTTATTAATATCATAAAATAATTCGACTGGTCTAGAGTTCAAATAATAGACTAAACAAAACAAAAAAAACGTATAAAAATTAAAGATTAAAACAATGCGATTTTAAGAAAATTAAATTAAATTAAAAAATCAAAGAAAAGGTATGAATTATAAATCAATGAGAACTGAAATTATAATTCTGTATGATAATAATAGCAAAATTTGTTAATGATGCTCACTTTTTTTTATCTGTATATACAGTATAATTATTTCATAACAATTGAAAATCAAATCTGAAAAAAAAAATCAGTTGGCCAAATATATACAATTTCTTTTTGTTCTGACCTTAGATTAATTATTGAGAAGAAAACGTATGCAACAATTACGTAGAATTTAAATAATGATTCTAAAAGCAAATAGTTACAGACATATGTCATTTTTATTACAATAATCTGCATAAGGTTCCAGAAATGTCAGAATCATGATAAACTTTAGATATTCCTTTGTGGATATCCATATTCCATTCATTTACTTAATGCTTCTGTTAGGTTTTCCTAATGCCATCACAAACCAAATGCTCAAAATCAAATTATATAATAAAATAGTTAGTGGCACTAGTCACACATGAAAAGTTTGGAAGGGTTAGAAAGATGATAAATAAACCTATTTATTAATTAATTATCTGGTAAAATATTATAATATTTTATTTCCCATAATATTTTTTTCTATCTTCTATGTTTAACTTATAAAAAATTTATAAATATATCACAGTATTATATGAAATACTTACTCAATATTAAATATTCCGATATACCACCTTTTAATAAACATATATATTAGTTAGTTAATTGATAATTTATCAGATATAACAAATATCAATATATCTTTTATCTGTTGACTTGTGAGTTAACAAATTTTCTAAAGGTGAATATCTTTTCGACTTTCAACAAATTACTTTACTTTCAAATCCGTAAAACTAAGCTCGGATTTCTCAAAGTATAATTTTATTTATTTACTTTAAATAAACAGTGTTTTTCATTTCTGTAAAAAAAAATATATCATATTTGATTCTTTTAAATAAGACATGAGTATATATATATATATATATATATATATATATATATATATATATATATATATATATATATATATATATATATATATTATAACATCGAATATTATGTAAATATCTCTTCCAACTCTTAACGCGTATTTTAAATTCCAATTCACACATATGATAATTGGGATATTCTATATTATCGTTTCTCTAAAGTAAAAGAAAAATCACACATATGATAATTGGGATATTCTAAATTATCGTTTTTTTGAAGTAAAAAAGAAAAATGTGTATGTAGAAAACACTTCAACAACATGCTAATGATAATAATGAAACGCATAATTAATTAATTTTATTTACTTTGTATTTATACAAATTTTACAAATTTTACAAATTTTTATCTGAATGAGTTTGATTCACCTGATTAATTACTTGATTAACTTTATTTAATATTATGTTAATATGTATTACCCCTTTACCTTAATTTAATCTATTTGCCAATATTAAAGATGTGGTGAATATGATAATGCTTTGATCGAATACATCTCAGTCCAGATAATAAAGATGTTTCCAAACGTATATAATAAATTAGTTCCTAGACTTGATATGGTATATGTTTAATTATTTATATTATCGTTATGATGTGGGTCTCAATTTCACTAATATATATATATATATATATATATATATATATATATATATATATATATATATATTCTTTAAATTGTATTACTTTTACTACTAAATAACTTAACAATTTATTTCGTATTGAATAAAATATATATGTAAAAAATATAAGTATGTAAACACATACGTTTGTTATATATACCAAAATGAAAAAGATGACAAGCAAATTTTAACATAAAAAATTAGGATAAGTATAATGAAATCTACAACTAATTTCAATTTTTGTTTTTTTTTTTTCTAGGGAACCATTGTTGTAGGTAGCATGAATATAATAACACAAACTTAAATTAGTAACAGGATAAACTAGATGAGTACCATAGCAAAACTGCAAAGCACATCTGAGAAGAGAAAAGAAAGAAAAAAGTGAGAAAGATGAGGAAGTTGAGAAAAGAATAAAATAAAATGTCCCACAAAAGGAGCAATGTGACATGTCTCTGATGGAGAAAGAAGAAAAAACTAGTTAAAGGAAGAAGAAAGAGGTTGTCTGTGGTGGTGGTGCTGCCATTACAAAGTTACCTTAAACTTCATCTCTTCACCTTAATTTCATACATAAATTGCTTCTATGTACTCTTTAATCTTTACTATTAATATGATATTTGATATTTTATATAATCTTATCATGCATCACTCTTGATTAATATTTACTAGTATTGTGATATGATAATAACATGTAATATCTCTTAAAAAAAACCTTAATGTATGAACAAAAATATATTATTTATCCATCAAACACAAATGCTATTAGGATACTAACAAAAGAATGTTTTATAAAAATAAAAAAAATTAATAAGTACTAAAAGCAATGATTTTTGAATTTGAAATCATGAAAACAAAAGAATATTATGAGGACTAAAATCTAATTATCAACGGAAAAAAAAACTTTTAAACATATTTACTCTATTTGAATTCTAAAGTCACAATTAGTTCATCAATGGACAATAAATGTTGCATTGATTTTTTAAACGTATCAATATAAATTAGTTAACTGATGACAAGTGTAATAATGTTACAAATTTAATATTATCATAATTACTTCATTTATGATTTTATAGAAGTAACCTTGCCATTATTAATTCATTTATAATTTTTTATAAAATTAACCGCGCCATTATTAATTTATTTATGATTCCAAAAATTTAATTTTACCATTATTAATCCCAGTAAAATTATTAATATTACCAGTTAACATAAGTGAAATATTAATGTTTCATTTATGAAATACGAAAAAAGAAAAGTTAATTTTTATCGGGTACAATTAATTTATCAAAAATTCATTTTTTTTGTTTAAATTTTTTTTTCCTATAAATTAACATGTTATTTGTTTGGTTGTGAAACATCATCAAAATCCATGCAACCACATTAGGGAAGCACATATTAAAAGTTTGGCTAAGTTTCACCTAGAATTGTACCGACAGAAAATTTAGTGACCCTCCTAGGATGTTTCACATTTGGTCATTTTTATTTACTATTCATCTCTTCCAATTTCTTCACCCAACCAAAAGGAGTGGTATGAACATATCATTATCATGTGTGTGGGGAGAAAGACAAAACAACACCAACAAAAAAATAAGTCCATAAATAGTTAGTCAAAATTCATCCAAGCAAACACCAAGATTTTGGGCACAACAAATACAGAAAAGAAGGGAAAAATGCAAGTCTGGACCCCCAAGATATTATTACCAAAGCCACGTGCACCATTTTTTAATTCTAAATCAAATTCAACCAAAAGGAAAAAGAAACAGCATGTGAGAGTATAAATGTGAACTGTTAGGAGTTTTAAATGCAAGCTGTTATACAGTTTTTTCTGTTATTCTGTTTACTATAAAACACTGTCTGTATTACACTTTTGCTGTTCAATAATACACGTTCAATATTTCCACATTCATTTTTCTGTTCTGATATCTTCTATCAGTTTTCATTCTCTGCATTTCTCTAACAGTGGTATCCAGAGCCCAGGTTGAAAGAGGACCTAAGGGGTATCGTTTCCGAGTTCAGTACGGCTGACTGTGGGTGGTTTAGAACGATCAAGAAAGAAGTTCTTGGGCAGAGAAGAAGGGTGGACCATGGCTGATTTTTCTACGACAAACCTTCCTGTACTCACCGACAAGAATTGGAGTAGGTGGAGTACGCAAATGCGCGTGTTGTTTCGTGTTCAAGATGTGAGCAGTGTGGTAGAAGGAGATCATTCCATGAGTGATTTCCGTGGTTCAGAAGATCAGAAGGAGATACTAAGAAAGAAAGATGATAAAGCCTTGCTGATCATTCACCAATGTGTGGATGATATGCATTTCGAGAAGATACAAAATGCATCTACGGCTAGAGAAGCATGGGAGATATTGGTACGGTGTCATTCTGGTGGAGAGAAAATCAGAAAAGTGAAACTCCAGACGCTGCGGAGACAATACGAATTGGCACAAATGGAGGAAAGTGATAAGGTTAGTGATTACTTCACAAGAATTCTGAGTATTACTAACCAGATGAAGAGATGTGGCGAGTCCATTAGTGACTTCATGATAGTTGAAAAGATTATGCGATCTCTACCTCAGCGGTTCGATTACATTGTTGTGGCCATTGAAGAATCAAAAGATACAGAGAAAATGAAGATTGAGGAATTGCAAAGTTCCTTAGAGGCACATGAAATGAGATTGGTAGATCGAAATCCCATAAAGAATGATGAGCAAGCACTCAAGGCGCTGTATGTCAGAAATGAAGAGAAAAAGAAGTTCAAGAAATGGAAAGGAAAACCAGAGAAAGGAAAATGGAAGAATGAGTATAATCCAAATGAGCAAGATGAAAAGGTTGAATGTCCAGAAGGCAAAAGTGGTTCTGAAAAGAACTTAAAGAAGAAAGATAGAAGGAATGTAGAATGTTTTAGTTGTCACAAGATGGGGCATTATGCATTCGAATGTTACTCAAATAAAGGTAAGCAGAAGAAGAAACAACAAAACAAGGAGGCGTATCTAGCTCAAGAGGACTCTGACTCAGAACCATTGACGCTGATGGTGACAACAACATCTGATAATTCACAATCATTTGTGAAATCGTGGTATTTGGACTCGGGATGCTCAAATCACATGACATGCAACAAGGAGTGGCTGATCAGATTAGATGAATCAAAGAAGAGTAAGGTCAGATTCGCAGATAACAGCACACTCCAGGTAGAAGGAATGGGAAATGTGGTTATACGGAGAAAAGATGGCTCACATGCAATCATAGAAGATGTTCTACTTGTACCAGCAATGAAATGCAACCTTCTGAGTCTGGGACAACTTGTTGAGAAAGGATTTACAGTTGTTATGGGAGGCTGTGATCAGGTAGAAGTGTTTGATAAAAATAAAGTGTTGATCTTGAGAAGCAAGATTTCTAAAAATCGAACATTTCAAGTGTGTATGGATGCAGTAGGAAGCTGGCAGTGTTTGTCAACTGTAAAGGATGATGATACCTGGAAGTGGCATTTAAGGTTTGGCCATCTAAACTTTAAAGATCTAAGGCAGCTAAGTGGAAAAGGTATGGTTTCTGGAATGACAGAAACCAGCATACCAGAAAACGTGTGTGAATCTTGCATTGTTGGAAAACAAAGCAGAAGACCATTTCAAGCGAGATTGGAAATGAGATCCAAAGGATGTCTTGATGTGGTGCACTCAGATATATGCGGCCCTATGGAAGTGGCGACCTTGGCTGGGAACAGGTATTTTATCACTTTTGTTGATGAATTTAGTAGAATGGTTTGGGTGTTTCTGATACAGATGAAGAGTGAAGCACTTGAGATATTCAAGAGGTTCAAGATTAAGGTGGAAACAGAGAGTGGAAGAACCATTAAAATACTCAGAACCGATGGAGGGGGTGAGTATACATCTCATGCATTTGAACAATTCTGCCAAGACAGTGGAGTCAATCATGAAGTAACAGCACCATACACTCCACAGCACAACGGTTTGGTAGAAAGGAGAAACAGAACTATCATGAACATGGCCAGGTGTTTGCTGCGTGATAAGTGCTTGCCACGAAGTCTCTGGGGTGAAGCGGTGTCAACAGCTGTTCATATATTGAACAGGTGTCCTACCAAGAGACTCACAGACAAAGTTCCACTCGAGGCATGGACAGGTACGAAACCAAGTGTAAGTCATTTTAGAGTGTTTGGATCTTTGGTCTTTAGCCACATTGCAGATCAGAGGAGATCAAAGCTTGAAGATAAAGGGGAGGCGATGGTTCTCGTAGGATACCATTCGACAGGGGCATATAAGCTCTACGATCCTAACAAAGGCAGAATGGTGATCAGCAGAGATGTAGTAATTCTGGAAGATGAAAGTTGGGATTGGGAGAAAGGGCAGACCAGTACCAAGAAGGTGACAGTGGTGACTGAGATGTCAGATGCAACTGATAAGAAAGTTGTTGATGGAGCTGATAGTGATGATACACTAAGGAGACCTAGAAGACAGTCTAAAAGACCACCCAGATTTTCAGATTACGAGTTATATACGGATACTGGTGTAAGTGATGAAGGTGATCTGGTGCACATGGCATTAATGGCTGGAACTGAACCAATAGATGTTGATGAAGCTATGGCAGAAACCGAATGGAAGGAAGCCATGATTGAAGAACTCAAATCCATCGAGAAGAATAAAACGTGGAGTTTGGTCGATCTGCCACATGGAAAGCAATGCATTGGATTGAAGTGGGTTTTCAAGCGAAAGCTGAATCCAGATGGCACTGTTTTAAAGCACAAAGCTAGGCTTGTGGCAAGAGGATTTTTGCAAAGACAAGGAATTGACTTCACAGAGGTGTTCGCTCCAGTAGCAAGGTTAGAAACAATTCGTGTAGTAATTGCTATTGCCTGTGCTAAAAGATGGTCTATGATTCAACTTGATGTTAAATCTGCGTTCTTGCATGGACCACTGGAGGAGGAAGTCTATGTTCAACAACCTCCAGGATTTAACAAAGGGAACAAGAAGCAGCAAGTGTACAAGCTTCATAAGGCTCTCTATGGCTTGCGGCAAGCTCCAAGAGCATGGAACAGAAGGATTGACGGGTTTTTCCTCGATCATGGATTTAAACGCTGTGTTGTGGAGCATGGTGTGTATGTAAGGGAGAACACTGAAGGCAACAGAATGATTGTCTGCCTATACGTAGATGACTTGTTGATATCTGGATCAAGCCTAAAGGAGATAGACGAGTTCAAGCGTATGATGGAATCTGAGTTCGAAATGACTGATCTTGGGAAGCTTAATTACTTTTTGGGCATGGAATTTACTCAGACAGAAGCAGGATTGTTGATGCATCAGCAAAGATACATGAAAGAGTTACTGGAAAGATTCAAGATGGCTTCATGCAATGATGTTAGAAGTCCTCTTGAAGTAAATACCAAGCTGAAGTTAGATGAGACTGAAGAAGGAGTGAATGAAACGATCTTCAAACAGGTTATTGGTTCATTACGATTCCTATGTAATAGTAGACCTGACTTGATGTTCAGTGTAGGTCTTCTGAGTCGGTTCATGGGAAATCCAAAGAAGAGTCATATGGTGGCTGCCAAAAGGATATTAAGATACGTAAAAGGGACAACTAACTATGGAATTTTATTTCCATATGGTTTGCGTGAGGATGAACTGAAGTTTGTTGGCTATGCAGATTCTGACTATGGTGGAGATCTTGTTGAAAGGAAAAGTACGTCTGGAAACATATTCTTCATCAATAAAGCACCTGTTTCATGGAGTTCTAGAAAGCAGAATGTAGTTGCTCTGTCTAGCTGTGAAGCAGAATACATATCTGGATGCCATGCAGCTTGTCAAGGAGTTTGGTTGAAGGAACTAATGAAGGAGTTAGGAATAGTTGAAGAAAGTCCAGTACTGTTAAAAATGGACAACACTTCGGCTATGAATTTGGCTAAAAATCCTGTTAGCCATGGAAGGAGTAAGCACATTGAGATCAAATATCATTTCTTGCGTGACATGGTAACCAGAGGAAGAATTGAGCTGATCTACTGCAAATCTGACTTACAACTTGCAGATCTTCTCACAAAACCACTTAAGACTGATAGAATTGAGTTTCTGAGAAAAGAGATAGGAGTGTTACCTCTGGACAGCTTGATTTAGGAAGGAGTGTTAGGAGTTTTAAATGCAAGCTGTTATACAGTTTTTTCTGTTATTCTGTTTACTATAAAACACTGTCTGTATTACACTTTTGCTGTTCAATAATACACGTTCAATATTTCCACATTCATTTTTCTGTTCTGATATCTTCTATCAGTTTTCATTCTCTGCATTTCTCTAACAGACGACATGGTAATGGTAAAAGAGAAACGGTCATGGAGAAGTGGGTGCTTGGCGTGAAGGAGATGTAATGCAACAACAACCAAGATTATTAATATTATTATTATTATTATTATTTTGCTATGAAATTGTAAAAAATTAAAAATAACAGTGCAATAATAATGAAATTAATTAAAGTTTGAATTTTTCTTACCTTTAGAGTATACTAAGATTTTTGGAAGAAGTGGGGGCTGTGTTGGCGACACTATTCATTTATTAGCATTATGTTATTTTGTTGGGTTTGGAGACAGAAAGCAGAGGAAGATGATGCAATCGTTAATTTCATGAAGAAAAATCAGAAGAAAGAAGGACCCATTTTGGTAAGCTGCCAAACAGACACACCCTTTCAGCCTGTGGTCACCTTACCAATTACCCAGTGAAAAAGAAAGTAATAAATCACCAATTACCTTAATTAATTATTTTGTTTTCCATAAAGTTGATAATAAAAATAAAGACTTTTTTGTTTTTGTTATTCTTCATTGGCTTTTGTTTAATCTGTGTGAGGGGATGCATTGAACATACATACATTGCAAGAGAAGATGATGGTTTTTGAAAAAAATATATAAATTTAGAATAAATTTATTATCATAAAGTAAATTAATTACTGCTTTCTTTAATCTTAATAAACTGGATGACAGTAAAGAAGAGGGGGAGAGATATTATTTGATGAAGTCTTTTATAACAGTAACCATTGAGATTATCTATAATCATGACGATCAGATAATATAATAAGTGGTAATAATTTTTTATTTAAGATTTTCTGTTTTATTTGTTTATACTATTTATTTTGTGTGTGGGTGAATAGTGATGAATAATAGTAAAATGGTGAAATTGATTTTGGAATGGAAGCTGCTGTGTGTCTGTCTCCACCACCACCAAGGCTATGACTTTTGCATACACTCTCTCATCTATTGGGCAACTTTTATTTTATTTTATTTTATTTCCTAAATTGAAGATTGCTGCTCCTCTTTAATCTCTCCTCACAAATTTTCATTTTTCCTATCTCATAATTTTTTGATATCATTTCTTCATCCTCCTCCAAGAGCAACAACACCGTTTCTTCTCTTCTTCTTTCTTCTTCCCCTTTCCATTTCTTAGTTCTTGTTCTTATCCCTCTTTGTTTTTTTTTTCACCTCAAGTGTGGAAACGGGAAAGAATAAACAAATCCAATAAAAAAAGAAAAAAAAAAGCATCCACAACAAAACATGGGGTGGGGTGCTTTCTTTGCTTATTCTCTCAATTAGTCATCCTATGATTTTTTCCCCTTAGATCGGCGTTGTTTCATTTTCTTCTGTAAGTTTCCTGCACCCTTTTCTTCAATCTCCTTTGGTCTGATCACTCTGTGGTTTTCTGGGATTCAAAACCTATCAAGTTTGAATTTTTCTGGGTTTTTTAAAATGTTTTTGGGGTTTGATTGGAGTATTCAGCCTTTTCCCAATGTTTTTGGGCTGGGTAAATGGTCACCAAACGTTTCACTGCTTTTCCTCCCCTCTGACAAGCTGTATTGGTTTTTGTTGGGTGTTGATATGTTTAATCCAGCCCTGTTTTGAAACGTTGCAAAAGTTTTGCTGATCTCCGAAAATTTTCATTTTTTTGTTTTTCTTTTCTGTCTTGTTCATCATGTTCTGTAAAAAGGAGTTGACTTTATTGTTATTCTTGGGGGTATGGTCTTCTTTCTCTGCTGGGTGGATAATTTTCTGAGGTGTTAATCAATTGGTAATGCTGCATTATTGGGTTCTGTACTGTAGGGTTCCTTAGCTGATGAAAGAGGTGTTTTGAGTTGTGAGGGTTGGTGCTTGTGGTTTTCGAAAAATACTCTCCTTGTTCTCCACCCCTGGCTTAGTGTTTGGGAAGTTTAGTTTTACATTGATTCATAAAAAGGTGTTTTCATCTCATTGGTTTGTGCTATGATGTAAAATCTGTGTGCACAACAAATGAGCTAATCTGTTGTCAACTATTGCTGTTGATGCATTAAACAAATATATATGATTGCCTCTTAGGTGGGTAAGTCCTCTGCCTAATTGGTGGGTTCAACCTTCCCCCATTATGGTTTCAGTCTTTCAGCTTTGAACAGATACTACCTAATGTGTCTGGAGATTGATAGGAATCTGGTATGCTATCCACCTGATGGATTTCAGTGCTAGATAATCAAGGGAATGAACACAGAGCTCAAGCCCTGCTGCCACTGCAATTTTAAGTTTACTAGTAGATATGCAATCGTGACCGTGGTGCATTATAGAGAAAATGGGAGCTTTCAAGAAGCTTAGGATAACTGTTGCTTTTGGAGTTTTAGTGACATTATGCATTTGGAAATAATTATCTGAACCTAAGTTGCCAACATTGATCACCGTTTGATGTGATTTTTACAGCATTTTACATGAAGCTAATTGGATATGTCCATTTTCAGTGCCTAATGTTCACTTTCTTTCTTGTTGGACAGATTTGCTGAGCTGAGTGTGTGACGTGCTTTTTCATCTAGGATTCTTCTCGTATAGTTAACTTTTTTTGTGTTTGGAAACTTCAGATATCTTCAATGCAAGGGCAGAGAGGTACAATTGGTTCCTTGCAAGAAACCATAGAATTTGATACATCAAGTACTGCTGCAGTTGATCAACATATTTTCTGGAACAATATGCGAAATCCCGCAGAAAACCATTTTGCACTTCCCCCCAGTGATTTGAACCCGTCTTACGCAAATCCTATAAACCATGAATGGCAGAACCTAAGTGGATGGAGCTTAGGTGAGCCAAGTTCCAGCAATACTCAGAATGAGGTTACTAACAATGAGCAGAAAGGAGAGCTAGGATTATCATCTTCAATAAGTTCTGGTGCTATAGCTGGTCCAAGACTTGAAGAAAGGCGCTTTGAACCAAACAATACTTTTCCGTTGGACAATGTCAATACAAGTTCCATGTATATGCGCAGCTCCAATTCTCACTTGGTGCCTCAGAATCTCAACCTAAATGCAAGCTTAGCAGATAGCGGCACTGATAATGGCTTTCGTGTGGAACATCCTCCTAACTTGAACAAGTCTAGTGGACCGGTAAACGAGCATATTCAACCTTCAATTGGTTCTAGTCCGTTTCTGCTTCCTTCTGGCACTAATGGCTTTTTGGTTGAGGATACTGATGGTAGGCCTGGTTGTTCTCTGGACACACGCCGTGTATCATGTAAAAGAAAGGCTGTTGAACGAAGTGTAGGGCAATCTTCAGGTGGTGGAAGTTCTAGCTATAGTCAGCATACAGATGGTAATACTTGGAACACTCTTCCTACTCAGGATTATGGAGGAAGCAGTTTTAACAGATCTGCCTCAACAGAACAGGTGAATGCGAGACTCGGTCTGAGTACTGGGGATGGAGCCGCTGAGAGCATTCCTTGGTCAAATGTTGCAGGAAGCTCAGAAAGCTTCCACAGAAATTTTCGTGTGAGGATAAATCCTTCAAGTCAACAAATTTCGGTTCCACCCCCTGCAATCTCAAGTGGGAGTGTTCTTAGGAATTCTGGCGTCTCTTCGTCCTCTCCAATGTTGCAACGGTTTCATTCTGTTGATAATTCTCTGGACTTGAGGTCAGCACCACCTGTCGTTGATACTATGGTTCCCCAAAGCCAGCCACTTGTTATTCATGTTCCAGCTTTACCAAGGAATGTGCATCCATTCAGGTGGAATGGAGGTTCCAGCTCAACCAACAATCATCCTTCAAACACAGTCATATGTGCAGATAGAAATAATTTGCCAAACGAGGAAGCAAGTTCAAGAAGTGTGCCGAGAAACATGGTAGAATACCCTATGTTTGTGCCTGCAACCAATTTAAGAAATGTGGTTAGAAATCCGGCTAGAGCTTCAAATAGTGCAAATTTAAGTATCCCAGGAAATGTTGGTTCTTCATCGAGGGCAGGCTCAAATTCAGCTGTCAACCCTCCGTCTGCTCCGGCGTGGGTTTCTCGCCCTAATCCTCAGCAGTATCCTCGCAGGTTGTCCGAGTATGTTCGTCGGTCCTTGTTTTCTCCTGGTTTGGAAGCTGCTGGAAGTTCAAGCAACAATTATGCTTCCTTCCGTGGCCCATCTACTTCATCTGGGGTAAACCCATTTGAGAGGCAAGGTGATAGTGAATTTGGAATTCAGTATTCATTACGATCTTTGGCTGCTGCTGGTGAAGGAAGTAGTAGACTTGTATCTGAGGTATGAACAATGTACTCGGCTCTTCTCTTGCATATTATTGTGCAGTTTTAACTGCTGGAAAATATTGTTTCTTTATTATAATTCTTGGATGTGTGTATGGAGGCATCTCAGATATCAGCCTATTTTTCTTTGATTTGAAAAATTTACTTTTTTTTATTGAAAATAAATATTCGATCTTGGGCTCAGGCCTTATGGTTTATCTTGGGCAGGGTTTTGAATTTAACAATTTATAATGATTTCTAGTAAGCAGAATATGAAGTCTAAGAGAAAGTATGTCAGATTTTACTCCTAACATTTCTCAATAATCACACTTTGGCTAAACGATGACAATTTCCAAGCTCTGTTATTGCTACCCTTCTGAGTTGCAGTATTTTTGCCATCTTTTACGAATAATTGTTCTCTTGGACTTACATTTGCTTTTGTGCAGCTCCGCAATGTATTGGGCCTCATGCGTAGGGGTGGGAACCTACGATTTGAGGTTAGTTTTATTTCAAATTAATGATATATATTGACAAGCACTGATATTGAGTAAAGCTTTCTTGGCTCCATTTTCAACTTCTGTTAACAGTTGCACAGTTGCTTCAAACTGGTTCAATTTCTGTATATGTTTACTTGTCCTATTTGATTTTTTATCATTGTTAAGATATTTTTCTGTTCATATCCGATGAAACTTTAGAAAACAAACTTTTGTAATGAGAAAAAAGCTATTGTATATGCAAACAGAATTGAATCCTGGTGTAAAGTACTTGAGGGTTTCTATAGAAATTGTATTTGTATACTTTGTTCTTGCATAGAAAATAAGCCTGAGTTTTCCTATATGAAATTCTGTTATGTAATCTGTCGTGATCTCAGTGTGCTTATGTTCTTTTAGAATGTTGCTTGGAATCCAAGAAATATTAGGGTGTTCAACTTATGTTGAGGCCATGAAATCTAGTTGTGGAGTTAGGTGTCTTGCAAAACATGATAAAAGATCTAGTGTTATGTTTCTTGTCGAAGAGTTGGGGAGTATGGAAATGGAAACTGCTTAGGGTGTATTTGAAAAATATATATTTCAATGGATTTTGCTTTGATCTGTGGAAATCACATCTGCAACCGACATCAACAAGTTGTGTTTGGGCTCTTTGAACTGATACTAAGCTAGTGTTGTAAGAGGTTTGGTTTGGTTTTATGACAGGATGTTATGATCCTCGACCATTCAGTGTTCGCTGGAATTGCTGATATGCATGATCGACACAGGGATATGCGACTTGATGTTGATAACATGTCTTACGAGGTAAACACTTGTTTCAAACTACTCCTGTGTGTCGTTTAGTTCCTTTGTTGATGAGAGATTGTTATTGTGTAACACTTATGAATGTAACAGGAGCTACTTGCTTTGGAAGAACGCATTGGAAATGTGAGTACCGGCTTGAGTGAGGAGACCATATTGAAACACATGAAAAATAAGAAGTATTCAGCTGAACCAGGTTCTCAGCAGGAGGCAGAACCATGTTGTGTTTGTCAGGTAAACTTTGCATGGTCATGTTATAAACTATGATGTTTTTGTTCCATGCATGGTTTTGCACATTGAAACTTGAGTGTTGTGTTATGTGCAGGAGGAGTACAAAGATGGAGATGATTTAGGATCACTGGATTGTGGGCATGATTACCATACCGAATGTATTAAGCAGTGGCTAATGCATAAGAATTTGTGTCCCATTTGTAAGACAACAGGGTTGGCAACATGAGACTTGTATGAAGGGCTTGAAAACATGAGACTTGTATCAAAACATTTTAGCTTAGAAGATGAACATTGAGTTAGGTCAAGGAAAGTGGCACAATTAATCAGAATTTTCTGCTGAATTGTAGCTGAAGTCTCTGGTGCAATGCTGCTTTCTAAATGGCCCATCTTCTTAAGCTTTAGCCAAATTTCTTATTATCATTTTTTGTTTATTTGTAGAAGAAGCCAATGATCTCCGGTTAAAGTGACACATGAGATGATTGGTGTGGATAAAGGAACATTTCTTAACTGTAGTTTACAAGGCTTGTTTTTATACATTTATGAAATTTTTTACACATTGCTCATATTGTTTTGCTTTTCTTTCAGTTTATGATGTGATTGATCTATGGATTCAAGGTAAATGATTAAATGTGAAATACCAATCTTGCATTGTGTTTTTTAAAGTAATTTATTTGTCAGATTTGATCTGTGGTTGGAAGAGTTTATCTGCATTTTATCTTATGCAATGAAAGAGTTTATGGGAAAATATTGTATCTTTATGAGATGTTTTCACCTTGTTGTAGGAAGTTCTTTAAAATGCTTTATGAAAATAGATTGTAGTTTATGTAAAAATAGTTTTATCTTATTATCTATTTTATTATTTGTGAAAAAATATTATTTTTCCATAGGAATAATCTAAATCAGTTTAATTCAATGCACTGAGAACTAAAAACATTGATTTATTGAAAGGTACAAATATTTTATTGGACTGGACTGGATTTCGGTATTGGTTTTGAGGACCAATCCAATTTAAATTGAACTTGTGTATATGTTAATGAAATATTCTTTTTACTATTTGTTTTTTATAAATATTAAATATTTAAAACTTACATTATCATAATTTATTTTATTATATTTATTAAATATTTTATTGAACTATCCAAGTCCTATGAAGGCTTATTGATCATTTTTTACTAACAAGAAATCTCAACAAATGAAATAATTATTCGATTTTCTTTTAATACCCTCGTACTAGTAAATATTATTTATATATAAACCTAAATGCGCATAGTGCATACTTTTAATTTAATGATTTAATAATTATTCAAATTTTAATAATTATACAAGTTCTAAATCGTTTGTGTTTAAATTACATTGATGGAAGGGTACTTTTAAATTATTTTGAAAATATTAACGACAACAGATCTTTTAGGTGAACTTTTTCTTAAATATTTTTAAGAATTAGTATACACATATAATAAAATAAAATAAAATAAACTATATGAGAGAATTTTACAGATGAGACTATAGATAAATTGAACTTTTTAAAATATAAACAACAGGATGAACGAAACATTGAAGTAGAGGACCTTTTCAATAACTTAACCTCCTTTTTTTTTGTAATTTCAATTCATAATTATTAAAAAACAGCAATTGAAGCATCAATTCGTAACTTTTTTAACAACTTTGTGAGAAGAATTGTACACGCACTATTTGAATTCAGTAATTTTTCATCAAAATCATTTTTATGGTACAATTCTCAACAAATTGCAATTTTGTTTCCTTGTATGTTTTATGTGACTTTTATAACATCCTAAATTTTATTTTAATTTAACTTGGTAAAAATTAAAATAGGCTAAGTTAGTAATATATATATTCATATTTAAAATTAATTATAACAAAGGAATATTTTGATATTGTAACAATCCAAAATAGTTATAAATATACTACAAACAATTTTATTTTATATTTAATAGTATTGACCATTTTACATAATCACATACTCATATACTCATAGGTACATTATATATGAAAGTTAAATAAAAAAAAAACATATCCATGTCCAAGAAGTTCTATATTATTCATAAGTCTAATATAAAATACATACTTTATTTGCATATAATATAATATAATATTCAAATTCCACATTTTTAGTATTATTAATTACATGTTCATCTACATTATCTTCTGCTCATTTATAATATATTATTTATAATATATTTATACAATCATTCCATTAAACAAAACACAAACAAAAACAAAAATGCAAGGATAAAAAGTAATCATACATTTCATATCATATCAACAAAGCTGCAATCACATATAAATAATTAAACTCATTATTCAACATTAAATACAAATAAAATTTTAAGACTCTAATTTCGAAGACGAATACATATGATATCGATGTTTTCGTAAAGTCTTAAATTTATTAAAAACTTTTATTAAATACAAATAAAATTTTAAGACTCTAATTTCGAAGACGAATACATATGATATCAATGTTTTCGTAAAGTCTTAAATTTATTAAAAACTTTTAATATAATAGATTTAACTTCATCAATAACAATCTCTTTCTCCCAATATCACCATCCTTATCATAAAATCACCATGACATGGTTAGCTCAATTTCATTCTTTAAGTCATAATATTATTTCATACCCATTGCTTAAATATCGTTTTGTATATATAAGCATTAGAATTTAGTAAAGACAATAAGACTTCACGTTGGAACCCCTACACCAATGTATACATTCCACTGTACAATATAAGCATTTCTCCTTAGAAATATCCATATCCATATAATTAATCAAACATATATCAATACAATAATTGTTGGTATTTCTCAGCCACACAACACAATTTAATTTCAAAGCAACTAATATATTCAAAAATAAAAGTTTTATTTAGGTATTACGCCTTCTAATCTTCGTGCAATAGCCTTTACTTATCCCTTTCACCTAACAATTTCAGAACTTATAAACCATGTTCTTTTGATTCTTCAAATTACAAAGCTCACCTCGAAATTTATAAATACAAGTTTAAAGTACAAAGGTAAGTGATTGAATTTATTACGCATTAACTTCTGAACTTGTGGAATCTTTACTTACTTTGGCATCCTTCTACAAGTAACCTCATAGTTTGACCAAACGGTGTAAAGAATGAACGGTAACAAAGCCAAATATCAGGACACTCAGGGTTTAATAAATATATAACCTCGACCCCATAACTGAAACAAAAATCATTTGAAAAACTATAAGTTCCTTTATTTAAAAAAATGTATTTGAAGTCATTAAAAATATGTATTTTCTTTTGTTTTAAAAAACTGTAATTCAAATATTAAAATTTAAAAATTACAAGTGTCACTTTAGACATACATTTTTAATATTTAAAAAAAATTATATATTTAAAATAGGGATGTTTTTTTATTGAAATTAAAATTTAAAAATTAAATTATTTTCAATATTTAGATAATGTAATTTGTGACATCCCAAAATATATAGCAATGTATATATGTAGAATGCATCAATTATAATAATAGAAAGCATTTAAGGGTACACAATAGATAGAATTAAGGAGTACAGCTATCCAAGTCTGGCTGAGAAGTTTTAAACCTTAAGTACAAGTTCACAATTCTCCAAAACACAGATCATGCTAAAAATGAAGGCTAGTAGTCTTTCAAAATAAAAAGCCATTTAACATAATAGCTAGTAGAATCCTAAGCACTAGGAGCTGGATCTTCCTCAACTTCCAAAGCTTGCTCCAAAGGTACATCATCACCTACTGCTCACATCCAAAGGATTGGATGATCATCGCAAGGGGGAAAGCAAACACATGCAACACATACAAATGCAAGGGTGAGCTAGGTCTCAAACAATCATACAATTCATTTTCAATCAATCTAGCATTTACCAGAATATCCATACACATATAAACACCTTAGTCATCATAAACATAAGCATTTATTTCATAAAACTCATCAAGACAAGCATACTATCATGTTAAGACTCTAGACACGTCCGGACATAGAATGTATGTAGAGCTGGGGCGGGTTGTGCACTTGTGATGGCCTCTACTGCTTTGCAAAGCCATTGCCGAGGGGTTCCACCCGACCATACACAAGGCTAATCCGTTACCGCGGAATAGACCTCCAGTGATAGCGTCTACCCTAGGACCTCCCACTACTCCCACCACACGCGTCAATCCTCTCTAAGTGAGAATGAAAGACCGTTGGAGTGTTAGGGATAACCCCCCATATGGAAGCCTCTTACATTCATTCAATACACTAACTGATCTCACCGAGAGATCTAATTTCCGATTCAATCCGACCATTTTAAATCTCATAATATTCCTTTTGGATCAACAATGTACATCATAAAGCACTTATAATCATATACTTTCAACCAATCTAGATCACATGAAGATGCATTCATAAATCGTAACCGAAATATTTAATTAACAAAGCTTACTGGAATGAGAGAAAACATAAAAGAAAATATCACCACTGGACGAACACTGTTTGGACGAACGTCCTAACCACTTGGACGAACTACTTGGACGAACGTCATAAACCATTGGACGGACACCATTTGAACGCGCGCTGTTACTCTTAGTCGAGCACTATTGGGACGAGCGCTGTTAATGCAAGGGTCCCATGGACGAACGCTGTGAGATCAAACACTAGGCCGAACGTCACCAATATGGACGCTCGCTACTACCTATGGACGCTCGCTACTAATTCAACCCCTGACCGAACGCTAATTAAACCTTCACTGACCGAACGCTACTAAACCTTCAACTGACCGAACGCTACTTATATCATCCCTTAAGACCGAACGCTCCCCAGACAAGGACGAACGTAAATCAATCCAACATTGAACCGAACGTCACTCAGCGCATGACATGACCGAGCGTTCAACTTCGACATGGACGAACGCTCAGTTTGCGCATTCTGCAGAATTTAATTCTGCAGAATTCTCAGAATTATGCAGACTGGTATCAGGACCTCTCTTGACCTTTTCTAACCACTTTTCTCAACTTCTTAGACTCTAAAATCTCGTTTTAGACTTAATTAAACTTGTCCAACTGATTCTAATCATTTCTACTACCATTTTTAAGTGATTAAAGTTCACTTTCAGCTCCAAAACACTAGTTTCAACAACTTAGGGACCCAAATTTGATTCTACTACTTGGAACCTGTTCTCAACTACTGTTATGCTTCTAACAAGTCACAATGGACTTGTCTAGGCTGCCCAAACAGTCCAGGAACACTGCAGCCTTCATTTACTCAAAATCCCTACCTCACTTCCTCTAAAATGACCAAACAGTGACCCTAAGACACTTGATTTTCCTTCCTATCAACACCACAACAAATTTTACACACCAAAACAGTTCCAACATACATAATTCATCACTCAAAATCATCCCAAACAATTCATATCCATCAATGACCACATTCACGTAGCACTCACACTTCCATACATGCATTTCAAGTTAGCAAAATTCAAAATTTTGCTTCCAACAACATACCAATTTGAAAATCATCATGCAATCACGTCATACAGTAAAATCAAAAATAGAACTAGCTCCCCTTACCTCTAGTGTAGACAACCAAGCTCAAGTAGGAACCCTAGACCACTTGCTTGCACTTTCAAAAGGTTAGAATCACCTATAAATCATCAATTGATGATAGAAAACGAATCTTAGCACCAAATAGAAGCTAGATTATGGAAGAAAACGAAATGGGTTGCATGCAACAAGTTCAATCACATGCTTACAACCCTAGGGCACATGAGAAAGGGGGTTTTCTTACCGGTTCAAATTAGGGAAAATTGATCGACTAAGAGCAACACCCGCTACTTTGTGATCGTTGGGGCAGCATCTAATCAAGATTTTAATGGTTCAGTGTGAAGGATGGAAAGGGAGAAGATGTAGGAGGAGGAGAGAGCTTGCAGGAAGAGGAATGGTTTCTCAGACAAGAGGAATGAGTTAAAACCACTGTTTCCAAACTAATGTAATTTTATTTTAAAGTACTCAACCTCTCATCCTTTGCCACTTGTCATCCCCTTTTTGCTGACTCAAATCCAAGTCCTTACATAATTTGATATATAAATTCTAAAAAATAATTTTAATTTATATATATTTATTTTAATTAGACTTAATTACTAATTTTGTCTTATTTAAAAAAATTTCAATTTAAAAGAGAATTTGGACTCAATTGAGTTAAAATTTCAAGTATTGATATTAATACTGATACATGTTAGACAACAAAAACAATTTAAAAGTAACTGAAAATAATTAAAAAAATGAAAATACTGTAAACTAACAAATAACATTAAAAAGATGGCATTAACATCAATAAACTCAATTGAATAATTTAAACGAAATCTAAAACTTAATTGGAAAAAAAGAGAGGACCAAATAAAAAATTGAAACAAAAATTAAAACCAAATAAGAATTATAGTCTAAATATTATGATGCATATACCCATCTCATCAACAAACAAATAATTAAATATACCACAAATATTTATTAAAAATATTCATTTAATATTTACCAAATTTTATGTTATTCCTTAACAACATGACAATCCACCACAACTTCTTTCCTATATATCACCTATTACAATTTGTAACAAATTTTAATTTTTAAACTCTTTCAAATCTTATATTAATTCAACAAATTATTTTGATCCACTTAAAAAAAATAAAAAGTAATTATAATATATATTAAATATAATATTTGTTTTATAAAATCAATTAGAATTCATTTAAATCATGAAATCAACTAGAAGTAAGCAAGTTAAATTTATATTGCAATTTATTTTATTTGATCTTTTACCCTTTTACAAGTTTTGTGTTCTTGATAACAAACACGTTTTGGGACGTCTAGTTGTAGGGGTGCTGAATTTGGAAATTTGAGAGAAGACATTTCCAAAAGTAGCCTCGGGAATTGCACTTTTTTGTCTCTCTAATTAATTGGTTGGATAAGCGGTGAAGATTACTATGACGTCTTTTGACTTTTCCCTTCGCTTTTCTCTTTAATTTTTCAAGATTATAATTTTCATCAAATCCTTTATATTGTTTCTTGTTTTCAATTCAATCGTCAACATGGCATAATTATTCGAGACCCATTAAAATAATTCAATTGATTAAAATATAAATAAAATTAATAATTGAATCAAAATTACATATTTTAAAACGTAAAAGATCAAGCCTACAGATTGCGTAAATTTGAGATATTAAATTATACTGAAACCTTATTTATCGTTTTCTTTGTTTTAAATTTACGAAAAATGTTTATTTGAGTACCCGTATGCCAATTTATAGTAGATAGATATAAATAAATAAAATTATGCATAATTGATAAAAGATGATTAAAATAAAAATGTGATAAATATATGGAAATGAAAATTACAAATTGAATAAAATAGAGAGGCTCAAATTGTATTTTTTTTTCGTTCTTTTAAATTTATGAAAAATGATTATAAAGATAAAAAGGAAAAAAATCCGATAAGACACAAATAAAAAGATACAAAATGTGATAAATGTCTAGTGTAATAATTTATTCAACACTATTTTTATTTCTTTAGTATTTTGATATGTAATAAGAGACCCAAAATAAAATCATTGTATAAATTACAAGTAATTATTATAAAATTTTAATAATAATAATAATAATAGTAACAACATAACAATAATCCTTCCATTTGATATATACGGATAGTTTTATTTTATTTTTAATTATATTTTAAAATAATAATATCGGTTTAAAAAATACAGAAATCAGAAAAAAAAAGTTAAAAACATAATGGGAAAAAATGAAACAAACAAGAAACTCACTAACATGTCTGTTGGGAATAACTTCTCTGTAAATAAAAAAAATAGTTACTATACAATTCAAATTTAATAATTTAAAATGTTTAACTATAAATACAACTTCTTTTTATCACTTCAATATAACGTATATAACAAATAAAATTAAAAAAGAAACAGCAATAAATATAACTTTTTTTATAAAAAATTATAAAACAACATAATCATGACAGCTATATTTTACTACTAGTACTAATAATAATAATAATAATAATAATAATTACTATTATTATTATTATTATTATTATTATTATTATTATTATTATTGAGTGGTAGTTGTTTACGTTATTTTTCACTATAGATAACCAGTGTAATTGTTACAAAGGAAAAGTATAATACGAATCATTGTAGAAATAGTATAATATAATATTTATAAAGTTTAAATTTCCCAAAATAATTAAATATTTTTTGGTATGATGATTGAATTGGTTTTCTCTTTCTTTATTCTGATCAATTTGTGAACTGTCTCGCAGGTCTTAAGGATTGCAATCTCACAGGTCAAACTATTTAAACAGCTGATAAAATTCAACACGGAAATATAAAATAACAATAAAAAAATAAACTCTTTCAGATACTGTAATAAATAATTAATTATCATCTACGATAAAATATTTAGCAGACTACCAAAATAAATTATTAATTATTTTTCAAAATAAATATTTCATTTTTTTGTCATTAGAAATCACAAGCCAAGATTTTTCCGTTGATAGAAGTTTGAATTTATGTTATCATATTACATAATTAAACTCTTTTACATATAGAACATAACTCAATCATCAACATAAATACTCAGTGTTTTTATTTAGTTTTAAAACCAAAATGAAACAAATTCTATTTTTCACTCATTATTATTGTAAATATATTTATTATATCAACTAGTAAATGAATTTAAAATAAAATGATATAAAAGTCAGTAATTTTTTAGTTATAATAAAGAATTCAGTATAAATTAAGATAAAGTAACAAAGTTAGTGGCTGATATAGAATTTTAATGTCCTAACAAGATAAAAGGAGAATACGTTTAGCTTGTTTAACATCAATTATTGTTCAAAGACTAAACAATAATAATAATAATAATGATAAGTAATTACGCTTAGAAATTCTTTCAATATTTTAAAATTTAAAAATTTAAAAATTCAGTTAAAACTCCTTATCTTGATTGACTAATGAGACACTACAAACATATTTAGCCGTCTTAATTACAAATTATGATTAAACTTTAAGAGAAGCAGATGTTATTGTTTTTTTTCATATGATTTTATTTATTTATCTATTTTCTTATAAATTAAATTACATTTTTTATTCTCACTTATTTTCACTATATTAGATAACTAATTATTTAATCTATAGATCTATATTTTCTCAAGTGATTTCTTGATTAGTTTAATTGTTTATATTTTTGTCTAGGTAACTGAACAGGGAAAGTTATTAATAAATGACCTCGTACAAACAAACAGTATTAATAAAACCAGTTTAAAACGTTAATCCCGCTTAAACAAATCTCTTGTCCTATCTGCTACTATTTCCAACCTGCTGGGCAGAGCATAACATGGCATAACAGAACACACCATAACATCATCAACATTCTCTCTCTCTCTCTCTTTCTCTCTCTCATTTCTTTGATCTCTCAACTTTCAAGTTCAATGGCTGGTGACATGCACCAACCACAATCCTCTCTTGGCAGAACCTTCCCTCCCAATTCAGAAGATTTCTCAACCTTCTTCAACCAACTCCTCCACAACCCTCCCACACCAGGAATGGACCCTAATCATTCTGCTTCTGATTTCACCCCAAACAACCTCAACAACAACAACCCTGTTCCTTCCTCTCCCTCAACTTTTCATTTCTCTCACCCCCATCACTACATCCCTGCAACTGATGCCAACACCTTCAAACAACACAACAATAATCACAACCCTGATTTCACTTCTTCTTCTGAGGTACCTCCCCTCCAATGTTTATTTTTGGCTCCCCCACAAAAAACTGTCATCCGTTGCACACACCCTCTGGACACAACTCTTCAATTTAAATATCAAAATTGAAACTTGCTCAACGTCTAAATTCTCTAATGCTATTAGTCAAGGTTTTATATTCTGATCACCCCGGTTGTGTTTTCATTGCGATGATTGGTATTGTGAAAATTTGTACATGAATATGGCTGATGTTGTCATAATTGTGATTGTCAAAACTGAAAAAGCCTTTCAAAGTTTTTGTTTTTGTAAAATTTTGCTTGTAGTTAATGCCTTTTTAGCCTCGTAGCTTTGAGGAAACTTGGAACACAGTTGGGTAGATCTTTCGAAAATTAAAAATTGCGTTTTGGATGCCTTTTTTCTGTTAGTGAGTGGAGCTTTCTTTTTGTTTTTGATAGAAGAGTGTGGAGGCAACGAAACCTGTCCCACCACCACGTTCTTCGTCAAAGAGGAGTAGAGCTGCAGAGTTCCATAATTTGTCTGAAAAGGTTCTTTTATTCTTCAACTTTATGAGAAGCTTTTATATTTTCTTTGTTTTAATTGATGATTTTGATGTGTGCAGAGAAGAAGGAGTAGGATTAACGAGAAAATGAAAGCCTTGCAGAATTTAATTCCGAATTCTAACAAGGTACTGTATTTCTAATCACTACATACATTCATCTAATCCTTTTCCTCTTCATTAAGCTAATTTATTTTACAAAGGTTTTTCTATCCTCTTTTCTGGATTATTTTCTTCTGGATGAGTCCTTTGTGTTTGTTGTCAACAGACAGACAAAGCTTCAATGCTAGATGAGGCCATAGAATATTTAAAGCAGCTTCAGCTTCAAGTGCAAGTGAGTCTTCTTTCATTCGGCTTGTGATATTATATAATCACTCCTGGGAGATGTCTTTCGTTCTCTACTTGCTCATATGTATTCCCTTGTCCTTTTCATTTTAAGTACTTCACAGATTTTCTTTTTCATGAATACTTTCTTGTACAATTCTTTTGTTACTTAGCTCACTCATAATTTTATAGTTTCTATGGAATATTCACCAATAATTAAAGACTATGTTAGGGAATAAAAATTATTGTATGATACCCGGTTAAGTCACATAGAGATTGGCTGGGACCATTTACACATAGTGGTCCTGAACCATACAGTAACTTATTAAGATGTTGTGACTTACAAGTACCCTTTTCTTGTATTTTTGTGATCAATGAAAGGACACATTTTCTTTTTAGATTTTCACTTGAGATGAACAGTTGAGAACTTCATAATCTGTTTTGGACAGTGCAATCAACCTGTCATGCGGTTAAGTTGAGTCATAGAATCAATAAACAGCAGATATGATGACTGTTTATTCGCATGCTCAACCATGATTTGACATGGAGTTTCTTTTGTTAGTCACCAAAAGATAAACTTTACTTCCGTGCTAACTTAAGAGTTGAGAGGGCAGTGAACTCCTGAATATTCTTGTTGTACACATTGACCTTAACCATAGCATGTGCCGTCGATGAACAAAAGACTAAATGACCTCTTAAAGTTGTTTGAACTCTTTTAGGTACATTTATTCACAAACTGAATTTTTCAGAAAACTTGAGTGTTAGGATTAAAGTTGGAAAAACCAAAAGTACTGTTACTTTCAAAGCAATTACTTTTTCCTTCTTCATATGGTATACATTAGAATTTGTTATTATGCATTAAAATTCGTAAAATTATTTTCTTAACTTCAATTCAAACATAGCCTAGGTGGTTAGGTGAAGACACGCATGGTTTTTATATTACTTCCTTCACAAGAGTCCTTGCATTTGAAGCAAGAACAATGCATAGGTTTACCACCTCGTTCTGAAATTTAACTTTTTATTAGAAGAAAAAGAACAACAATGATCACACTCTAGACCACTAGGCCCCAGAGGCTTTGGTTTATGAACCATCTATCCTAAAAGTTTAAACTTTTAGGCTAAGACACATAAATCACCTGTTTTTATATCACAACTCTAATACGTTTTAGAGTGGGTACAACATCCCGAACATGTAAAAATGTCCAAGTGGCTGAATATTAATTGACTCACTTTAGTTAATTGATGGAGGAAAAAGAAAAGAGAAGGCTTAGAAGTTGGTATTGCCAGATTTAGGTTATTTGAGTCTATTACTCATTCATTGTCTAATGGTTACTTTAGTGTCTGTGATTGATTCTGCAGATGTTAATGACGAGAAATGGTTTGAGCTTGCATCCAATGTCTTTGCCAGGAGAACTAAGACCTGTGATAATGCCTCAGACTGGGTTGAACCTTGATGAGAGTGATGGACTTCAGAATTCTACTAGTGCAATTGCATCATCTTCAAATGAAGAAAGCTTGGTTCGGCATGCTTTTAGTTTTCCAAAGCAATGCAGCATCTCAGATCAGTCCCATGTTGTGCCCTCAGTGACAAGTTTAGCCACCTCCAATGCCCCAACCACTTTTCATCCTTCTATTAAGGTTCATGCTTAATACTTCGACTCCTCAATATCATTGTGTTCTGAGATGAGATCATCATGTGCTCATAGTACAAATTCCAAAACTCTATCTATATGCTATATATGTGGAGATTAATCAGAAAGAATCATAGACGTTTCATGATTCAAATTATATAATAATTTATCTTCATGATCAGTACTTTATTGTTTTGATATATGTTGAGCTTAACAACTCTTGGTGCAATATGAAGGATACACTCTACAACAACATGCCCCAATTGTTTATGGATGCACCAAAGATTGGAAAGGACCCTTCTTCAGACTTGTCTTGATCAGTTCCAGGGATAAATGGATTTATTTTAGAGATGCCAAGTCACCTTGTAAAAGGGTAGCTTTGTTCAGGAATTATAATCTACATTTAAATCTTCTGACTGCAAACACTCCATTGGGTTGATCGTGGTGCTATTGGTAACCATTTGACAGAATCTTTGTGCCCTCGTCGACACTACCATAAAGATGTACAAGTATATTATAACTTCATCAGGCAAAATGAAGCAAATGAACATTATTAGACATTGCAACCTGTGATGTTTTTGGATCTGTTATATTCTTGGATTATTGGATACATATCGATCTACACTATGCTAGAACAGAGAAAACATTATTAGTATTTATGCCAGTAATATCAGTTGATGTTTTTCAGTGCCTTATTTCTATTTAAAGTGGAAACAACTGCACTAGGCTTCATTAATCAAACTAGAACACAAAAACAGTAGCTGCATGTGTGGATTTGCCATGTGTACTTTTGACATAACTCACCTTAGCTCTAATAGTTGTTTTTTGCGCTATTTTTTATGTGAATCACTTAGGAACGTGAATTGTGTATTCAAAACCAAACAAGCTACAAATTATTTTCTTTTGTTATTGAAGTAGTTGAGCTTGTTGGAATCTACTTGTCTAGAAGAGTGTGAATAATGATTGTAAAATTGGAAAAAGTTGTCTTTAAAAAATGTAGACAGAATATTAAGAGAAAGAGAAGAAGCATGTGCACTTACGGGGAAAGCACGAACCGTTAGCAGTGCGTAGTTATGGAAGAAAAACATGCAATGAGTAACCAACCGTCTACTAGCTAGGAAGGAGTCAGTGGAGTGTCGGAAATGAAAAGGACTTGGAGCATGAGATGAAGATTAAGACATGCATGTTGATGAAAAAACAAAGAAACAAGAGGCTAAATTCCTTCTATGGAATCTCTTCACAGTAATGATCACTAATCATGTTCCATCATTTCTACCTCTAACTTCAGACGTGGTCCTCTACACTAAGATGTTTAGAAATTTGAGCTTTCCTTCTTGACTGTACATTGTCTTTTTCTTTAATTAACAATACTCAAAATAAATCAACTTAACGTAAATTCAACTATTTACTGTCTTCTTAAAAAAATATACTTCAAGTTTAATTCTACTTTATAAAATGATCTAATTCTACCTTATAAAATGATCTAATTCTATATATTAATTAAGAGCAACCGACAACAATTTATCAGTGACTTGATAATGAGTAATACAATGGTTCAATAAATAATAAATCTTGTAAAAATAAACTTTGCATAACTCTAATACTATTGGAATAACTCTTTTAAGTTAACTTGATTTTATAAGACTGACTTATAAAATGATGTATATATCTATTTATATACTCTAAATTTATTTTATTTATAGTAAGTGAGATTTCTAATCGTGTGATAAATTTTATTAAACTTTAATGATATTTAATATATTCCTAGTATAAATACAATATCAATATTTCGAATTTAAAATAGATGTATCTTAAGGTGGTGTTTGAAAAGTTCTTTTGAATTTATGAAAATTGGTTATGATTCTATCACATATTTTTCTTAGTGAAATAAGATTATTTTCGATGGAAAATGCTTTTCTTCTGTAACAATGGAGAATAATGGTATCAAACCGGGTTGTCCAAAAAAAAAAGATGTATAACGTTCATTAGAATTTCACCATTGAAAAAAAATCACTGCTTAAGTTTAATAAACTTAAGAACTGATGTATCATACTAAGAATCATATGAAAAATATAAATAATGAAGTTATACAACCTTACTGAGCTGCCCCTCTTACCTTTAGAGATTCTCTAAGCTTTACAAAAAAGTTTGTCAAAGAAAATTGTTTTTAACTTATGATTAAGCTCTTATTTTTAAAAATTATTAAATGAACATTTAATTAAATTATTTAACAAAATGTCCAAGCAGCCACCCGATGTTGATTAAAAAGAACAAGTCACCCTGATTATGTTAGTTGTATGGGCATTTCTTCCTGTATTCCTTAATTTCAATATGCACCCCCATGGGGTATATTACAGAATACAAAAATATTGATATTTAATGTTTTAGATTGTATAATCAGAATATTTTAGATTGTATAATTAGAATTTTAAAATTCATGAAAATGTAGGTTGAGATTTTGGGGTGGAAGAAGAAATCCCTAGTTGTAATTTTGGGCCAGATTCTCACATTCGGGTTAATCCAACATTTTATTTTATTTTATGAGATGAATGAATAAAAAAAGGATGAGGGGCAAGTGTGGAAATTAAAAGAAACTTCTGCATCGACCACCTCGTCATTTCCATTTCCTTTTCTCGGTGGTGTTCTTCAATTTCCATCCATGGCTTTCCCTCAGCACCACTTCCAACGGCACTACCAAACCCAACAACAACAGCCACAGGCCAAACCCTTCAGGTATTTACTATAACTATCCTCTCAATTTTTAATGAAATTCAAACCATTTCCCTTCATTCAACCCTTTTGTTTTTTTTTTTCCTTAATTTTTATTTACAATTTCACCTGCTTTGCCTCTTTATATTTCCCCCCTTTATTGTTTTCTTTTTGCTTTCAGAAATCTGCAAGCAATAGATGGTCAGATTCCACAGCAGGTGGCGTTTTACAACCCTACTGATTTGCAAGATCAGTCCCAGCATCCACCCTACATACCTCCCTGTATGTAAATTCTTCATCTTTACCTTTCTTTTCTTCAGTTTTCTTCCTTTGTATTTCTAGTTGCATATGTTTAATGCTCTGAAAAATATTAACCCTTTAGGAAATTACCCTAGCTAGACTTGTTGGTGGCAGCTCTTTTGGTCATTTTTAGTCAAAGTTGTTTCATTTTTATTGTGGGGTGATTCAACCACTAGAAAAGTTTAGATTTTTTCGTGTCTTTTTTGTGTGTTTTTCCTAAACATTTCTTATGGTGTAGTTGTGGGGTTGGCATAGTAAGTTAACAAGTAGATTTTATGTGTAATGGCTTTTTTTCTTATGTTGTTGTCTAGTTCATGTTGTTGGGTTTGCTCCGGGTCCTGTTCCTCCTGCTGATGGCAGTGATGGTGGAGTTGATTTGCAATTGCAATGGAATTATGGTTTGGAGCCAGAGAGGAAGAGACTTAAAGAACAGGACTTTTTGGAGAACAATTCTCAGATATCTTCTGTTGATTTTCTCCAACCACGATCAGTTTCAACTGGGTTAGGCTTGTCACTCGACAATACTCGCCTGACATCCACCGGAGACTCAGCTTTGTTGTCGCTCATTGGCGATGACATTGAGCGTGAGTTGCAGCAGCAGGATGTAGAGATAGATAGATTTCTCAAAGTGCAGGTATGCTCAGGTTTTGATGCCTAGTTTACCATTTTATTGATTACATGTTCAAGGTAAACTATTTAATGTTAAACCCATTTAGCCTCATTATTGATGTAAACCTGTTGTATCTTCTACTGTTGATAATTGCACCTGCTAAGTTTTTGCTTGAACTAGGCTTGTGCGAGTATCTCTTCTCTAACTGATATTGTGATTTGTATGAAACATGCTCTCAAGTTTCATGATTAAAGGAAATACCTATTAGAAGTGAGTTATAAGTTATGGAAATGGAAGATTAGAGAATTCTCATTTGACAGTGCTGAATTACCATGATCAAATGGAGAATCTACCTGCATCCGTTCTAGGCATCTATATAAGTCTAATCTATGACCTACCCCCAAATTCTCGTCTGAACTTATAAAGGCAAGCAATGTAAATGGTTAATGATCTATTATCTGTTCCATGTAATGCTTTTCATATTTCGGACTTGTTAAAGTTTGCATATTTTCTATCGAAGAACTTATGTTGGTCCACACTTGAAGGAAAAAGGTGACCCTCGAGTGCACAGTCACTTTCATATATCTTCAAAACTTTTAGTTTAAAAGAATAGTGAGTGCTCAAAATCCAATGATGGAATTTTATAAAAATATATATGACTAGTAAGGTAGTAGAAGGATGTAGTATCCATTTGAGATGCTCAATGTTTTACTTGTTCAGGAGAGTAATCAACCTTTTTGCTGCCTCTTGCTGTTATGGAATAATTGGATCAGTTTAGTTTCTTTAGAAGGTTTGTCAAATGCAAGAAAAAGATAAATCTTATGAAGGTTTGTCATTGCTTCATTCTGTCATTATGACAGTATCAACAAAACTGCTTTTCTTTTAATTAATTGCTTCTAAGTTCAAATACTTATGTACTACATTACAACTTGTGTTTTTAACGTGATTTGGCATCTATATAAATGAAGGAAAAAAACTATCTGATATGAATATGCAACATAATTAATCTTCTCTTTTCTAATAGGGTGAAAGGCTGCGTCAATCAATCTTAGAAAAGGTTCAAGCAACACAGCTTCAGAGTGTCTCACTCATAGAAGACAAAGTACTTCAGAAACTTCGCGAGAAAGAAGCTGAGGTTGAAAGCATCAACAAGAGGAACATGGAACTTGAAGACCGAATGGAGCAGTTGACTGTGGAAGCTGGTTCGTGGCAGCAGCGAGCAAGATACAATGAAAACATGATTGCTGCTCTCAAGTTCAACCTTCAGCAAGCATATGTCCAAAGTAGAGATAGTAAAGAAGGATGTGGTGACAGTGAGGTTGATGACACAGCTTCTTGCTGCAATGGCCGTACCCTTGATTTTCATCTGCTTTCTAAGGAGAACACTGATATGAAAGAGATGATGACATGCAAGGCTTGCAGAGTGAATGAAGTGACCATGGTTTTGTTACCTTGTAAGCATCTTTGCCTCTGTAAAGATTGTGAAAGTAAGCTTAGTTTCTGTCCTCTATGTCAATCCTCCAAATTTATAAGCATGGAGGTCTACATGTAACTGCAAAGTATACTTGTACACGTGAAATCTCTAATTTCATGTCATTATTATGTGCGTCTGTTCTTGTAGCTTGTCTCTGAGGACCATGACACGTTGTAACTAGTTTCTAAGATGCATTTGACCATAATGTGTTCCACATGTTTGAGAACAATGGTTATTGAAAGCATCATGCACCGATGCAGGTGACATTTGTACTGTGTATCACAACTTTGTTTTCCAAAAGAAAATTGTTAGAAGAGGTAATCTTACTATTGCTATAAATGTTTTTCCACAACTTTTTTCCGAAACAATTTCTTCTTCTTAATGTCATTCACTTACAGTTGTTTATTGTGTGATTGTGTAGTGTAGTCACTGATTTTACATGCCATCTTCGTGAGAATGTTATGTTGGTTCTAGTTATATGCTGGGAACTGTTAAACATACATTTTTTCTTAAATATATCTTCTGTTTTAGTTTTTCTTTTTACAAATACTCCACGATACTAAATGGAAACATGTTTCTGGTTTGGATTGAGGTTTCATTCCCAAAAACTACAAAACAGAAAACACATTTTGGTTTTTTGTATAATCTATTTTGAACATAAAATATTCATTTTGTATGAATACCATGTAGATACAAAAGGTATAACAGCATTAAAAAGTGCAAAGTACTTGATCTCAAGAACATTTTGATGTGGTTCTTGAAGGTATACACAGAATTTTAGTTCGGTGATTTCACTTACTGAAGGACAATTTGAAACTCCTCTTGAGGAAGTAGAAGCAGCTTGTAATATTTCTTTTTATTCAAAAACATGTATCTAATTTTTCTTCGACAAAAGAAGTCTCGCAAACTCCCTTCCTCTTTATCTCAAACTGTGTATAATACTTCGTTAGATAAATAGGCTATATATAACAACCTTCAATTTTCTGTTATTTAATTTATATCTTTCTTTCTTAGACCCTTTATTAATCATAAACCGATTTTAGGTCCCATATATGTATTTTCCTTGGATATTCTCCATCTGACAAATGCTATTTGTTCTCCAAAATGTTATTTTTAATGATTATAAACTTTCATATTCTAACATTTTTCCAAAAATGTTATTTTTAATGAATATAAACTTTCATGTTCTAATCTTTTTCCAAAATGTTATTTTTAATGAATATAAACTTTCATATTCTAATCTTTTTTCCAAAACAAAATGCAAATTTCACTTTTTTTTTCTTATGCACTATTTCCTTTGACAATTATGCCCAAATTACCCTTTTTATCACCACAAATCAGTAAACCCTATTAACATTTTATTAAATATAAATAGAAACAGAACTTGAAAAATATTATCAGTATTGTTTTTAATTTGTAAAACAGCTATAATGCAAAACTAAATTAATAAAATAAGTGTGTTGTAACATATTTCATCACATGCCCCTTTCAGTCCTTCTTCACTGAGGTCTACGTTTTGAAATTTCCGTACACTCTAGCTCAAGCGCTTTCGCTGAGCGATATTTCAATTCACTTGCACGGACTTTCATTAATCTGCGAGCTTCCCATTTCTCAGTGCCTCAAATCTCTTTCTTCCATTCCTTTGGGCACTTCATTTCCCTTCAAGCTATTTCCTTTCCTCTCTTCTACCACTCACTCGTTTCAAGTAAGCAATATTTTTATTTTTCTTTTCCTCGTTTTCTTCACTTGTGATTGGGTTGTATGTTGATTTCAACGTTGGAAAGGGAGTCGTGGATTGCGTTTTAAAGTCGGAGTTTTTATGTTTTTTCTTTTCCGGAAAATAATGAGGATTAGGGTTTGTTCCCTTTTTATTTTCTATTGCATGAAGCATTAAGATGATGTCATTGAAGGATGTAGAGAGTGGCTGCTGTTGCGCTTGTGATTGTTTGATTATCGGTAATTTATTGGTTCCTTCTCACTAGGTGTTCGATAAAATGTCTTATTGTGAACATTTTTCTAGCAAAGTTTCTACCTTTTTATAACCCACCTGTTTTTATATGTGATGCATATTCCATAAGCGGCGAGGTTAAACTGTGTGTGTACTTTTGCAACCAGTTTCTTTTGCCGCTCATGCATGTTTTTGGTTCAATTGTTGATCTCTTGGCAATGTGAATTCCCTTTCTTTCCTTCTTTTTTTGTTTGTGATCAGAATTGTTGTTGTTTTTTTTTTTAATGTTTTTTCTGTCAGGATGGATCCTCCAACCGGACCACCCGGGAAAAAAAGGAAGATCTCAAAATCCCAAGGCATTCCATCTTTTGATTCCCACCGGTTCCTTACAGAAGATCACCAACAATGGTACGCCGTAGTCGAGAACCGGAACTTATTACCGGAACGAAAGGTTGTTTTACAAACAGGTGAACACGAAGAGTTTCAACAAGAGCTCCAGAGGCGAAAATGGATCAAATTGACGAAATACGCGGCTCATGCAAATGTAGCCGTTGTAAAAGAATTCTATGCCAATGCAATGTTGCTCAAAGCAGGAGATCCAACCTTCAAAAGCTTTGTCAGAGGCAAAGAGATATCCTATAGTGGCCGAGTCATTAACCGTTTCCTGGGTACGGAACTAAATTTGGGTCCATCAGGCTGTCAATATGTTGAATGGTGCAATAAGAAAAAGGACTACTTGAAGGTGGCTGAAAAACTGTGCAAGCGTGGGGCAGACTATGTAACTAGTGCAGCAGGCCACAAACGGAGAATTTTGAGAGGCGATTTGGTTCCCTTAGCGCAGATATGGACGTCTTTTCTGCATTCCAACATTTCTCCTTGTTCTCACACCTCAGATATCACTGAGAGGAGATCCCAAATGGTATATGCTATTATGGCTGGATTATCCATGGATGTTGGAGCCATCATTGCTCAGGAGATTCATTTGACAGCAACCTCAGGCAGTACTGGTCAGCTGAGTTTCCCGTCTCTAATCACCGAGCTTTGTCGCAGGATAGGAGTTGATGTCTCAGAGCCACCTTTCCAAAAACCTCGGCAGCCTATTAATGCCCAGTTCATTTTGAAAAACTGTATGGGAAGTGAAACTCGTGCTCCCTTAGTGAGAGCTGCGCCTCCTGCTGTACCTGGTAGCATCCCTCATCGACTCGGGCTATTAGAGACTGATCAGCAATTGATCCACCAGAAGTTGGATGCCTTGTACCGTTCCCAGGTTTTGATGATGAGCAGCATACGGAGCCTCATACCTGGCATTTCTCAGGACTCATTTCATTTTCCATCTGCAGAGGAGTTTGATTCCAATGTCGCATGGCCGAAACATCCTGAAAAGCAGGATTCTATTGAGGAAACAGATGAGCATGCGGTTGAGAAGGAGGTGGATGAGCCTGCTGAGGAGGAGGGGGTGAGGATGCTGTTGATGCTAAGGAAGAAGAGGATGAGCACCTTGGAGACTAGGTGATTGAATGTTGGACACTGTTTTCTTTCACTTTTATATCGATTTGTGTTCTGTTTATTTTTATTCTGATCTTTACTCTAGCTGTTAAACTGTTATATGCTGTTTCACTGATGAGTTACTGATTTTTCGTTGCTTTCGTTAATGGAATTTTCACTGTCTACAACCTCTTTGTTTTGCATTGCTCCCATTTGTTTCTCTTGAAATGAGAGTTGTTTATATGAGTATCTGATTTGTGCTTTTGTTGTGTTGTGGGTTCTTTTGGATTTTATATATAGCCTTGATGCTTAGCTTGAGCTATGTGCAACTAACGAGTGTGACATGATAATTTCGAAAAGTTCAATTGAATGCATCAGCATATATCCTTGTGAGTCACAAGTCCCTTTATTGATTCTTTTTTGTGAGTGCCACTTTTGAGACTTCTGCTGTTAAATTTGCTTAGTTCTTGCTGAATGCATAATTTGCATGCATGTTGTAGAAATTATCAGACCAATTTATTTTATACAAGAAGTCAACCTTGAAATCTTTTTCTTGTGATGTCTCTCTGAGCTTGAAAAACAAAGAACTTTTTGTTCTTAACATACTTAAGATGAAAAATAATTAAGGGTAGTCATGGATTTAATTTTTTGAAATCTAGATCCAATAAAATAGATTGGACCTACACTCCAAATCCATTTGAATTAGATAAACTAGATTTGAATTTTTTCATTCCAATTTAATTGGATTAAATCTATATTGAATTCACTTTATTAATTAGATTAAATTTAATGAAACCATCTAATAGACCTGACTAATGGGTTTTAAAATGAAATTAAGTTTTTTTTCTCTTCTTGTACCCTTATTATTAATGATTGTACCCGCATAATAACAGAAAAAAATTAAAATACTTTTTCTCAGTGTATCACACTACCTTTGCATTGTTACTAACAGAAAAAAAAATTAAAATGCTTTTTCTCAGTGTATCACACTACCTTTGCATTGTTATTGTCGCCACATATTGTCATTACCATCGTTGTTGTACCATCCCTCTTACATAGGAAGAAGAAGAGAGATATAATGTGCTGAGAAAAAAGTTCCTATTGGAAAGTTTATTCTATAATGCATTTCATGTATTTCAAAAAAACTCGTTTTAAATAACTGATTCTAAAAGGTATCACATCTGTTCTAGAAAGCTTGTTCAGAAAATTCTATTATAAAAAACTTGTTCTAAAAGGATTGTTTTGAAAATTCTGTTATGAAAATCTTATTCCAAACATTTTGTTCTAGAAATCATGCTCTAAAGATTCTGGAAAGCTTGTTCTAGAACAGATAATTTGGAATTCAATTTTCGAGGGACAAAATGATCATTTTAAAAATTGTAGAGGTGTTGCTAGAAAGTGTGGCAGTGCAATCATGGCGGTGTAGGAAGGAAAAACCATGAAAATGAAAGGGAGGCCTAAGCTCACTTATTGGAGGTCAATTGATAACGAGCCTCTTTCTTCCTACACCTCTTTGCACCTTCATAAAACTCATAAACCTCATTTTACCCTTTTAAAAATTTAAGTTTAATTACTCATTTGGTCCTTATTTTCATCCAAAAATGTCAAGTTAGTCTTTCAATTTTTTTAAGTCTCAATTTGATTTTGATATGTGAAAGGTGACATAATTTGGTCATGATTTCTGAAAAATTGATACAATTTAGTCATTTTTGTTAAATTTCTTGAAACGGATCAATGATTTTTGAAAAATCCTTGATCTGTTTCAAGAAATTTAATGGAAATGATCAAATTGCATCAATTTTTCACAAATTAGAACCTAATTGCATCTATTTTCACAAATCGTATCAAATTGAGACTAAAATAAATTGGAGGATCAACTTGGCAAATGACTAATTAAGCAAAATATTTTGTAAAAACATAAAACTTTATTCACCCTTCTCACTTCCTTATTCTCTTCTCATTGAACGTCCATACTCCTCACCATCTTCACCCTTTAACTCCATTTTCATTGGTGAGAAGCTTTTGGAGCAGGAATTGTGAACGTTTGCCTGCATCTGGTGATTGATTAAAGAGGTAATCTTCCACTTCTTATCCGTTTTAGGGGGTGGGGACAGTGGTTATGACATTTGTGGTTTTAAATTTGATTATGCGTGTTTTTGAAATACATTCTAGAATGTATATTTTTTGTGAGATGCATTCCGGATTGTGCATTCTGAAAGATATCTTTAAATGTGAAAATATGCTTTGAAATACACATTCCAGAATGTATGTTTTCTAAATTTGAAAGCACATATATTAATATGCAATAGATGTTATGTATCTATGATTTGATTAATACAATGTTAATGTTTGTTGATATGAAATTATGTACTATATAGGAGGAGAGGTGGTGCAAGCCAAGGTGAAGGCAAGCAGGGGCCTACGTCTTTGGCCTGTAGAAAAAACTCTGCAGAAGCTGTAGAAGGGATTAGTGTAGATCCTGTGACTTTAGCTGTAAGGGGTAATGAGCAGCAGGAAGGATTTCCTGGAGGACCATCAGACCCTTCTTTACTGGTTAGTTATGTTGATCACGTGGCATATAGACTATGGGACGGCGAGGTTAGTTTAAAATTTTGACTTTGATGTTATTTTGATGATGATTTTGTATTTTATATATTATAACACATGTATCTATTAGGATCGAGGAGAATTGAAATTAGTCTCCCATGGTCGTAAATTGAGTAAATTCGGGATTTATGATCCTCATATTGAGGCATATGTACTTAATTCTGGTTTATTGCCTTTGTGCTACATAAGTTATGAGACAGCTGATAAGGGATTGATATCAGCATTTGTGGAGAGGTGGCATCGAGACACGAACAGCTTTCATCTCCCAGTTGGTGAAATGAGCATAACATTAGATGATGTGTCGGCACTGCTTCATATCTCCATTGTGGGACAATTTTGTACATATGAGCAGCTGGAATTTGCCGCTGCGGCAATAGTTTTGGTGGACTTGTTGGGAGTTGAGCATGAAGATGCGACCTCAGAAATGAGACATTGTCGTGGGGCACATGTAAGACTTAGTTGGCTACGAGAGGTTTACGAGGAATCATGTGTCCAACAGCGTTGGGAATGCGCAGCACGAACATACTTGTTGCATCTTGTAGGATGTACTATATTTGCTGATAAGAGTGCGACTTCCATTAGTGTGTCATACCTACTACTATTTAGGAATCTGAGAATGTGTGGCAAATATTCATGGGGAGCCGCTGCATTGACACACATGTACGAGCAGTTAGGTGATGCATGCTTTGCAAAAACGAAACAATTGGGTGGTTATGCCACGCTTGTCCAGGTAAATGATATATAAATTGATTTTAAATTTAATTTTCTTTTTATCTAAACACATGATGTTAGAATGTTTTCCTTAAAATTTTATAGGCTTGGATATACGAGCACTTTCCAGGGATGGGAAATAGAGACATCGTCCCAGCATATCAAGAAGTTCAACCGCGAGCTGCACGATATGTTACCAGACGACATATCTCTACCGTTAGAGTGGTTAGGTTGCAGTTAGATAATTTGACCCATGCTGGAGTCATATGGAACCCTTATGAAGCGCATAGGATCACTCAACCCTTCGAGTCAATTACGCTCTTTTCTGGTTTCATTCGTTTGGGTGCGTCTTTGCATCGTCATATGCCGGAGCGAGTCTTGCGACAATATGGCTACGAGCAGACTGTTCCGAGATCTCCCACGACGATTGATAGTGTTGACTTGACTATCATTGATGAACGGTGGTTACACTTGGCAGACCACCTAGTGACAGGGATGATACCGGCTACCTCAGCGTCTGCTTGTGCTGACGGTTACATGAATTGGTATAAGAGTGTGTCACACCCTTACATACTTTCTAGTGGAAAGGAAGGTCGACCCAGTGTCTTACCACGCCAACATTGTCATAGCTCAGATGAAGGAGGTAGACTCACACCACCACAGCATGAGCATGCTTGTTTGGTAAGTCATTTAGGTCATATATATTCATTATTTATTTACCATGATGTTTACTGTGATTGTATGATTGATTGGTTTGATTTTGATGAATGTAGGACATATTTAGTCGCATCGCGAACGAGTTACAAAAGATGATTGATTGCGGTGAGGTGACTGAAGGAAGTCCAGCATGGGTTGGGACCCAAACATCACTACAATTAGCCCGTGATGTCATTGATAACAAAACGATTTGTATTACATGTTCTCGTAATGTATTTGAGCGACACGATGAGCATAGTAGTTAAATTTGACTTGTTTTGTATATTTAAGTGTTGTATAAGATATAATTTGTGAAAATTTGTTTTCATTTTATATATATTTTGAGGAACCTCTTCTTGTAGTATGAAAGTATACATAACTGTGATTGAAATATATTATAAATGCCTTCATGTTCGACGATACAATACAATAATTTAATCAATCCTTTGCAAGATTAACATACTGATTTTAATACGTAACAATTATTCTATTCTATTAAGATAAAAGGAGGGCAACAACTTAGCTTCATGGTAACACTGTGTGAACCATAACATATCAACATTTGTTATGGCATAATTATCTCACAATTTCATCTGCATAAATTGAGATATGCTGATGTAGTTAATATTAATTTTATGTAAAAAGTGTTTAAACAATGACTCAATTGAAGTTACCTGAACAAAATGTGAACGGTAAACATATTCTTTTGTGATGACATGGTGTATCATGATGTTCTAAGGTGGTTTACTTTGTAATGCTAAGTCAATGATAAACACACTAAGACATAACCTGTATAGAATTGAATAAGTGAATTGAATAAGTGCTTATGAAATTAGAGTTACCAAAACATAGTAATCTTTTTTTACTTTTTCGACTCGTTCATACTTAATATTATTATATATTCATCACATCATTGATTTAGTTCTTTAAATAAATCCATTCAAACAAGTGATCATGACTCTTCACCTATTAGCAACAAAGGTAATAATATATTAACATTCACAATGACCATCAACCTTGACATCAACAATGTAAGGGTGACAACATTGGTATTGTTTGTCTTAACTTGGGAACATACACTTTTGTCTTTGATTGCGTGACTTTCTTTTTACAATAACTACCATGTATAGAATATAAGGCGTCAACATGCATAAAATATGACGAGTCACACTTGCTAGACTTCTCAAATTAAGATGATCAAGTCTTTTGTGAAGTCTTTGTTTTGACTTTATGTATTTAAGTACCAAAGTCTTATCAAGACATGCAATTTCACGTAACTTCTGTTTGATTGTCACTTTTTCTAACAATGTAAACTTCTTTAAAATGATTCAAAATAAGATCATATTTCTATTGAATAGACAACTCATATTGAAATTATGTATATGAAATATTAGAAAAACTCAATGTAGTCCATATAATATGAATTCCATCAAGAGATAATATGAATTTCATCCTGAAGTATTATTCTTTGGTCATATCTAACTAATTCACAAGTATAAGGTAAACAGTGAGTTTGCCTCAATACCTAATGAAAACATTCACTATCAAATCCAACATATCTAACCCGTTCAAACTTTTCAACAATATGCATCAAAACATATTTAGACATAAAGCCCGCCAGTCTTTTATACAAGCTGACCTTGAAAGTATGACCCACAACATGTAAACTTTGCTCAAATGATACCTTAATCTCATTATCTTGTACTATGATGACATTGTTTAATGAATCCCAACAATAAAAATGGAGGTAAGGTTACAGGTGAAGCTGGTGATGAGTTTGTGCGATTCAGTGATAAAAGGAAAAGGAAGGAGGTGAAGAGGATCTTTAGATTTATTGAAGTCTTCAACAGGAATAATATGAGGTTTACAATTTCATTGGTACATGAAGAAAAAAGAGAGGTGCAGAAAGCAATTTCTTGACATCGAACTCAAGGCCCAAGCTTGGTTATTTCCTTGTTGGATCACAATAATATCGTTCTTTTACTCATTTTATTTGTTTTTTAATCGCTATTTTTTTTTGCAATTACTACATAACTAATTTTATTTACAAGTATTGGGAAAACCTTAATCTTTATGAATTAAGATTCTGTAAGTCAATACCCTATAACTAAACCCCAAAACCCTTGATAAGTACCACGTCATGCCAAATTACCAAGGATTTATTGGTTTAGATAAACGAAATTATTCAAATTAAATAATTATATCCAACGTGAAGTTCTCACTAATATAAATTTTGTATGTAAAATTTTACTATAAAGATTCATGGTACAATAAGTTGAGTGATTTGAAATTGTTGTATAAAGCAATTATAGGCACAGTATTTCTAGAAGGAATAAAATTGTATTGCAGTTTTCTCCTACAAACATGGTACAGTGTTAAAAGTTATGTAAGTGGTGGAAAGAGGAAAGGTGAAGAAAACAATGATGATACTTTTTCCATTTTTTTTTTAAATTATCAGATCATTTTGTCCTTTGTTACATCTTATTTTTTTAAGTTAACGATCACTTTATATCTTTATTTTTATCATGTTACTGGTCACATTTATTATTGATTTTATTCAGAGAAGGTGCAGAATGTCGAGATAGTAGTTATAATATAACAGTAATGATAAAATCCAAAATTTAGAAATAATGATAATGTTAGAATCAGTGATGATTAGGTGAGAACAATGTCTTTAAAAGTAGCAAAATATTATTTTAAAAACAAAAATCCAAAATTTATGAATATTTTTTCTTATTTTTGAAAATAAATTAAATTCAATATTTCAAATTCTGGTCAAAGGCTTTTATTCAAACTGCATTACTAACATTTTTTATGTGTAAGTGAAAAGTAAAACTATTTTTGTTTTGTTTTGCATAGTTTTCTTTTGTCTAAGAGTGTTTGGCAAGATGGAGAAAAGCTTAAGAGGAAGATATAGGGTGTGGAAAGTAAAACTTTTTCTTTTCTTTTTTTTTCTTTTGATTTTTGAAGGAGAAGATTGATGAACTTTTTTCTAATCATGCCTTGAAAAGAGATGACAAAGGAAAGTGTTATGATTATAACTATTAATCTATTATTGTCATCATAATCATTCCCACTTCTTCTTATAACTTTCACACCGCAAAATCCTTCTCATCTTACTCCTCTCATTTTCATCCTACAATTTTGCCTTTTCTTTCCACTTTCTCTTTTTCTTCTTTGCATTCTTTATTCACTCCACCTCCCTTTTTGCCTTGCCTTTTCTTCTCATCTTTCCTAAACCTAAAACAATAAGTTCATCTAATTCCTAGACACAATTCAATGAAAATGATTTTACTATTATTAAAAATATATACACTAGAAAAATTTAGAATTTAAGTACAAATTTAAGTAAATTTAAGTCACTTAAGCAAAAATAAAAAAAGTTAAACAACATAGAAAAAGATATTTAAATTTTTTTTCTAAAAGTTTGGATTAAAGATAATTGTTAAAAATTTCATATTATTAGATAAAATTAATTTATAATATATAAATAAATATAAATTTTATTTTCCAAGTTAATTTATAAGATTGAATTAAATTTAAAGTTTTTTTTTAATTATGTAAATTTATGTTTCATCTTTTTATAAAATACATCCGGAGATATATCAAACACCAACATTTTCTCCCAAACCCTAGATAAAATATATAAATTTGTGAAGAATAATGAATAGATTTGCAGAATGAAGAGTGATTAGTTAAGTTGAATCATGCAATCTCACCCTTATTCCCCATAAAGCTGTTTACATAAATACTTTCTTTTTTTCTTCTTTCTCTCAGTGGGGTTTGTGGTCAGCTTTCTCTAGACTTGCTTCCTTCCACTTTGTATCACTTTTCTTTCTTTTTGCAGTGATATCATGCATGCACCAGCTCATTCAATTTATTTTGTCACTGCAATCAATACATTATATATCTCTTCTTTTGCAGTCAAAGTTATTCCCCCTTTAAACTGAACTTCTGCTTTTCAAGGATATTGTGCTCTGATGCAAAGCTTCACTCCATGTAAATGGAACATTTGTTCTTTTCCAGGATATATCTATATCTATTATTATTGCTTAATGAGTGCCCTTATACAAGTTTTCTCAATTATGCAGAAAATAAAACAAAGTTAGAATAAAAGCGGCTGTCACGAAGTTAGTCTCTCAAAGATGAAAATGTATAGTGGAATATTCTCCTTGGTTATTACTTCTAAATATATCAAGTGGGTAGATATATATTTTTATTCTGATTATAACTTTTAATTGCAGTTTACAATCTTAATTTGAATCAACCATTCTTTCACTCGTTACTTAAAAATTTTATTCATTATATAAAATCTATGTTTTCAAACTAAAGTAGTTATTAAAATAGTAAAATTGAGAAAGAAAAAAACAGTCTATATGACAACTGAAACATAATTTTCAGATGAGTTTCAGTATGTTCATAACCCTTTTTTTCTCCAAGCATATTAGATTTCATTATTTTCGTCTAGGAAAATTTAATTAGAAAACTTTCAAAATCGTGTCTTAAAATTGAAAAATGACCACTACTAGTGCACTAAGGAGAAAAGACACCTGTTAATTTTGTTTATAGGCATCGGTTCTGCAACCGAGACATATACGGACGAGGTAAAAAGGGGTAGGCTTTATGCCTCGGTCACGAACCGAGATAAAACGAGATAGGATTATGCCTCGGTTCTTAGATAACCGAGGCAGTAGCGTGTTTTTTTTTTTTTTTCAGACTTTAGGACTCGGTTCATACTGTCATGCCTCGTTTTACTTTATCAGGTTGCAACTCTTTATCAACTGCTAAGGCAGCATACACAATGGAAGCGTGCTCTTCAGATCCAAAATCCATTTCCATGTCACAGGAAAATTCCCACTACGGTTGGTCATGTGGTGTAGTGGAAGCTATGTGTAAACCTTCAACGCGAGGAGTGGCTCTGACGGTAGAGGAACCTGAAACAGAGTGGTGCAAGTCAAAGTGTTTTTCAGTTGATGTTGGAAACTTGGAACAATACGCAACCAGAAAATCCCAACCCGAGATCAAAACAGATCCCCAAAATTCCCAATTTTAGAAACCCAATTGGCTAGAACCCCAATACAGAAAGTAATAAAATTGGGGATAGGGATCTGATGGTGACGATCCTGGTGGTGGCGATCCTTTCCATCCTCCAACACTCCTCCTGCTCGCAAAACATTTTCTTCCCCTTCGTTTGCTCCTCCAACGCATCCCTCCTACCACAAGCTCTGCTAGCAACACCACCAACACCAGGGATCAATATCTCAGGCACCTCAACAAGCTTTCTCAAAAGATCTCCAAACCCATCATTAAAAAATCCACCTTTGATCATCCTCACCCTCAGCCACCACCACCGTCACAGCCCAGCCCCAACCCCAGGCCCAACCTCAGAACCCAAACCCACAACAGCCGCAAGCCCAACAGAACCTGCGCACGACTGCATCTCAACGCCTCCTCCCGTTCAACAGCCTAAGCCTCCCAGCTCGCGCCTCCAGCAAATTCGCCCTCCTCCCTTGACGCAGATTACCAACCGCCCGCCTCCGCTCCTCACCGCGTATTTCACGCCAACATTCCGGTCCAACCCCTCGCTCTCGCTCAAACACCGTCGCGGCTACGACGGAGCTCTCGCCGATCTGGAGCGGCTTGGAGATACACGCCGCAGTCAAGGGCTCGTCATCCGGCGGAATGATCTCGCTGGCTACCGAACGAATGACCATTGCAGTGGTGGCCACCGATGCCGCCATGGAAAGGACCGCCTTGGCAGTGGCAAAAATGCAAAGAAAATGGGATGGGTTTATGGCTTAGTGGTTTAGGAAATAAATGTTTAGGGTTTTGGAGTGCAGAAATTTGAAAGGTGTGCAGAAATATCAGCATATTAACTCGGGTGTTCTTAGAAACGAGGAACTAGCACCATTAGGCATCGGTTATTGGACAACCGAGGCATATATTTTTCCTAAAATTACGAAATTGCCACCGCACTATTAAATGTCTGAGGTTTTCTGTCTCGGGTGTTCTCAGAACTGAGGCAGTAGCTGCTGTAGACATCAGATTCTGGACAACCGAGGCATATACTTTTCTTAAAACTACAAAATTGTCACCGCGTTTTTATGAGCTTCGGTTTCAGTAAAATCGAGATATATATAGCGTGTTAAAATTGATTCAAATAAAATAAATCCTAAAAGTAAAAAGCATGATTTAGGCTTCAAAGGAGTTATTAAGAATTTCTTTTACTTTCATGACTAACGCTGATGTACACAGTAAACAAAAGAAATAGTCAAATATATGTATTCTGCATAATTTCCATTACTATAATACGGTATATAACATATGCAATTGCTATACATCGTTCGTCCTTCATATCCACGTATAGTTCTGATCATTTCAGAGTCTTTTTGTTTGGAGTATTGTTTTTTTTTTTTGGTTTCATATTAAAGCTGAAACTCTGAAACCAATATTTGTATCTCTAGCTTGTGTCCACTGTCTAAAACTAGCTTTCTCAGATATCCTTCTAATTGTTGCAGCCATTTATGCTTTTCCTTTACACACACATAAATATATATATATATATATATATATATATATATATATATATATATATATATATATATATATATATATATATAGGGTTTAGTGGGACATGAAAACAGCTTCTTCTTTTGTTCTGCAAATAAAGCCAACACCAAACCCGTCATAATAATTAATAAGATGCTGTTGTGGTTCCACCTTCTGCAACAGTCATGCATTATGCAGTCCTTGTCTAAGTAAAGGAATATTTCAAAATTTAAATTTGGAAATAATTCAACTCTGAAAAGCCAGTTTTGCAGAATAAAAAAGATCTTACATTTATGAATTTGAATTTCATAATGTAAAATCTCCGATAGCACATTTACTATAGTTACAGATAAACAATTTATGGACCCCGAAGGCCATCTTAATTAAGTTGGTGTGTTCCTCAAACACTATAATTAGAAAATAAATGTTCTGCAGAATTTAAGGAACAGGCAACGGTGAATTAATCTGCTGGTAGATTGAATGAGACACTCATCTCAGTTGCCAAAGAGAACTTTACATCAGACATGATTGACTTAGCCAGAAGGGCTATTATTTAGTGGAAAGCTAGGTGGCAATAACATATTTTTATTATTATTATATATATTATGGAAAATGATAAACTTCAGAAAATGGTTTTCACAACATTATCTTTATTAAAATATAACTTCTATATACACACATTTATTTTTCAGAATCGCATAAACATGAGCTCTTCCTGCAACATTTTATTAATTTTCCTATCTGCTTTATTCAATCAACCATCCTTGTTTTTGTTATGGTTTCTTCATATAATTAAGTTATTGAAATATAAATGAAGAAATGAAACTAAAAATCATTTAATAGTTAGACTAATTAATTACTATATAGTCACTGGAAAGAACCATGATTTTAAAAAACTAGTGTTTTAATTCCAGCAATGAGGGAATTCAATGATTTCCCTATCACGACATAATAATAGAACAAACCAACTGCGATATCTTTGTTTCTTTACCGAGAACTGATACGATGATATCAGTTAGGGTATTATCCATGTCATATGTAGTTTAGATAAACATGGTGCATGCAGATACAGCCATGCATGCATTATTGGATGGCATCCATGATATATGAATATATATACATATATATATGAGAAAAAAATGCACTTTAAGGATATGCCTTACAAAGTTATGAAGGTGAGAGAGAGAGGTGGGTCGTTGAAATAGACGAAGGAAATGATGAGGAGGGACCCAGAAGCTGAAGGAAGTTACGAACGTGCTTCATCAGCTCACAGAATATCCCTTCGATTTTGGAGAAGCTAGCTATGGTTGCAGCAGATCCATCACTTCAGTGTAGTGGAATATATATGTGGATGCATGTAACACCTTTCTTCTTATTATTCTTCTTTTTTCATTTTTGTTGCTTAGTAATCAACTTTATTGTCTTTTTTTTTTTTTTTTCTTTCTATCTTTAAACATGTTTCACCCACATTATCAAAAGAAGAGAAGGAGAAGAAGAAGAAGAAAAAGATTGTGAAATGCATGTGATCCAACAGACTTTATGTTCCCCATTATTGCCTCTTCCTAGCTAGCTATGGCAATAGTGTGGTCATCTGACTCTTCTTGTTTTTCTCTTAAAAAAGACAAGACCCTCGAGTTCATATTTTTTTTTTAAAAAAAATAAAATAAAATATTGATACAAATTCACCATTTTCATGTGCAAGTGTAACATTAATTTTTGAAACTATTTGTTTATAAGAATTCAAATATAAATCTAAATTCCACTTTTTGAATAAAAAAAATGGACATCTTATAATACGTGCAAAATTATTACCTTAAAAGTCATGTCAATTTCTTATGGTGGATGTATTGAAAAATTTGCATCTATTAAAGTTAAGACACCAATGGATTTAAATATTTTATTTTGTAAGATTGAATTAAATTTAAAAATTTATTTCTCAATATGGTATTAGAATCATCGAACACACATCAATGTTTAGTTACACGTTTAATATATATACATCTCAACGTGAAGAAATAGGATAAAGATTTCACATCAACTAAAAATAATTCATAATTATTAGTGTTATGTTTTTTCCATGAATTATTTTCTTAAATCACTCGTTAGTGATATGAAATGTGATTATGGAGCTGACCAATAAACATAGCTTAAGAATAGTAGATGTGTAGGTTACGAAGATAATTGAGTGATATATTATTTTGTGAAAGGCAAGTGAAAACGTTAAGACTTAATTGTACTGATAAGAACACAATAAGGGTCCCACTCTAAGACATGTGAGGTCGACCATGCATGCGCGAGAATTAATGTTCTTTATCATTCATCAAATTTTAGCTTTCTTTATGCTAACTGGTGAAATTCTTAGGCCAGTATCAAATCAAATAGACTACCTAACACTTCCCTTTGCTTTTTCTTTAAGTTAAATCACCAAAAAGTTAAGTGTTTTCTGTAAGTGCATGATTAGTAATATGGTATAAATATGAAAAAAAAACTTCTGGGTCGTTCTATTATCATTAACGTATCTCATGTTATCACATAAATAGAAGGGTCTATCTTTTGTCCCCATAGAAGTCGTGTGTGGGTAACTTTAAGAGATAAAGAAAGAAAAAAACAAATAAAAGGATAGGAAAAGAGAGAGAGAAAAGAAGAAGAAGAAGAAAAGTGATTGAAGATATAAAAAAGGAAAGCTCTCTCTTGTTCTCACTTTTTAACGTTAACTCTAATGCATGCTAGAATGATTTTCTTGGGGATAAAATGTAAGGAATATGTGTAGAAAATCAAATGTTTCTATTAGGATGAGATATGAACATTAATTCTTCCACAAAGTTTCTTTTCAACGTTTGCTTTGTAATTCAACTTAGCATGCAAAAATGATACGTTTTTTTATATAGTATCATTAATTATTATTATTAGGGAAAATATAATTATAAAGACAGAAAATCAAAGAAACACTTCAACCTAGCTACAAGTCAAAAGCAAAAATTAGAATGAATAGTATTTTTCTTTTTGTTTAAAATATGTATACTGGATGTATACGCATGCATTAGAAGAAACTTTTTTGTTCTCAAAAGTATCTTTCTTTGAAGATAGTTCTATCTAACATAGCATCGAATATTAATGTAGATGCTTCTAAACTAAAGATAAATATTATTTTTACTTTTTAGCATCGTTAATATTGTAAAAGTCTCTTAAATGTTGAATTGAGTTCTTATGGCTAACTAAGTCTTTTAAATCTGTTTCAATTAAATCTCGCGTACGTGAATTTATGTATGAATCTGGATGACTACCAAAATGTGATTAGGCAAATGTTTGTATGCGAAAACAAAATGTTGTTCTTGTCGATTATGATTGTGCAATTTGGTCGTGGGATTTATCCAATTAAGTAATGGTATATGTATAGAAACAGAACCTTTTTGAAGGAACTTTGAATATATAGATTGTTTTTGAACTAATCTCCGGCCATATCATGTGTATATGTATACCTATAACCTAGTTCGAATCAACGACAAAGTTTGGCTCTGTCTTTCTCTGTCTTATGCTTTAGCTAGATTTCTGATCTAAACATGTATCTATTTCTATGTAGAATTAATTATTTTATAGATGCAAAGGGTTTCTTTTATATATATATTGTATATGATGGTGTATTCTCTCTCACACAGTATCGGTCTCCTTTTAGAAAGATACACCACAAAATACAAATGAATATGTATTAAATGTCAGTATATAAACATTTTGTCTGCATACCTAGTCGACTAACTTTCGATATACAAAAACCAATTACGTAATAAATTATTATGTAACTTAGCAAAATATGATTAAATATTTATTTAGATAAGATAAATGAGTAACTGGACCCAAGTTTAGGTTCATTCAGATAAAAAATCATCTATATAATAAATTATATTATAAATAGCATAAAGTATATTTACGTTTTTATTAATTATACTTAATATTTGTTGACGTTTTGAGCTAACTTAAACGTTGTATGTACAACTTCCACTCATATTATGAAAGACGAGTATTAAGAGAAAGACAATGAACATTTTGAAGTCCAAAGGTTGAAGAAATTCGTAAAGTTGGAATTGAAATTTTTACACGGCACCTCTTTGACTTTGTAAAGAACATTATTTTTGTATAAGGCAAAGAAAAAAGATTTTACATAATGATTCGAAATTAATCAAAGATGAATTAAAAAAACAAGATATAAGTAGACACAGATTCATAAATTTAATGTTTTAATGTTTTAATTCAACATGGTATATTAATATTAATTTCATATGAAATTGTCCCATATTGTGAGATAATGAGACATCACTATATAATTATGTTCTATGTTGTAGTTGGGTTTTATAATTTGCTTTTCAAATTAAATTTATGTTATATAAAAATTAACCATACCGTAATATGTAGCATTCCTATATTATAGTGAGAGTGATGAAATAGCTAAAATAGTTGTGAACTGAATTTCTTTTCAGAAAAAAAGTGATGGATGCTTTGATTTTATTCCATTGTCCGTCATATGATACATTTTAAGAAAATTATGTTATAGATATTGACATTTATTTACTCACTAATAAAAGAAAAATATAATCAACCTCTAGTTTTTCTACTTTTTTATTTGATCCATCTTAATTTATTTTATATTTTATTTTTTTTTATGTTGAATAGATGTAAACAGATTGCGATGTTCGTATGTGATCACTCATTAATAAGATCCATATTTAAGATTTTTCATAAAAAAAAAAATGAATGGGTTTCTTTGTATTAGTATCAACTGGATATTTTTTGTTTTCATAATATCAAGTAGATGGTTGTTTTTTACCAAAAAGATAAAAACATACGAAAGTTAAACTTTTCATGTAAAGGCAACCAAAATATTCCGATTATAATTAATATAAATATTTGCTAGTAAATTGTTTACACAAACAATAAGATATAAGTTAGTATATTGTACACATTTTATTAATATTTAAAGACATAATAATCAGGTCATTAATTTATTATTATAATACTTAATTTTAATTATGATAAAAACAAATAAATAAATAATAAAGAAAAAATTTATTTTTTAACACATTTTATTTAATTTAAACTACTACATATTCCTTTTTTTTTATCTCCTAATTAAAACAAAATATCCTTTTATAACTGTTAATGAAAAGATCTTATACACTAATAAGTAAATCTTCGATCTATATTACTTTTAGGAGACTTCACTTTCATTTATATGTGTATTTATCTCTTATTATTTTCTAATGTATTAACTCTAATTTAAAATCTCATGATTATAAACTTGTGATTCTTTCTTTTTAATATGAGTCTCTTTATTTAATATGTAACTTTGAATTCATTAATTAAGGTCCTAATCATCTTAATCATCCTGTACTTACAAGATTGAGATTAGGGTGCATATAACAAAGACAAACTTTTGAGTTCAACTAAAACATAAACAGTTCTAACTAAAATCAAACATTTGAACTAAGTTATAATTTGGTGTAGCGAAGGTCATGTGATATGAGGTGATTTTTTTGAACTTTCTCTGCGTTCCAGAAATTAGAATAGAATCTTCTTCATCTATGAAGTCTGCAAAGAGAGAGAGAGAGAGAGAGTTTTGTTTTTGGGTAAATTTTGGTAATGAGCACGACATGCATTGTGCAGTGAGGGCAGAGTATCTTTTTTTTTATATTGATAAATTGGAATATTTTTAATTAATTTTTTATCAAAGAAAAACTAACAACTATAAAGTTTTCAAATAATATATTGAAAAAATAATGTTATGAAACCTCAGTTAAAAATACTGCTAAAATTAATTAAACCGTTTTTTATAATGAGTCTCTCCAAAAATGGGAAACATATTCTCTTAATTTAATTTATTTATTTGTTAGTTTAAAAAAAAGTGAATATGGGTTCCAGTGAACGCGGCATAGCTGTAGATGGACCCACCTAATCTTAGGTTTATATGATCCATTCATGGTAACATAATTAGGTCTAAATCTGGTCTGGTAAAGCCAATCAACCAACCATAATACTCTGTGTAAAAGTTTGAAGATGGATACACACATTATTCACTGTCAAAACATCACACCAACCAATTTCTCTCTCTCTCTCTCCGGTTCTTCCTTTTACCCCCTATTTTTTCAAACATCATATTCAACCCTAGTTAAAGATAAATAATATATTAAATTATATATTTATGGTTAGTTGATAATTGAGAAGAGTTGATGGGTAAAAAAGAAAATAAGAATTCAGAAAGTGGGAAGCTGTGTTCCCATGTCAGACGCTGAAAGAAGACAGTAACATACCGCACAAGAAGCTGCCACACCAAACAACGCTGTTATCTATTATGCCATTGCCAATTTCTTTTACTTTTATCTTATTCATCATTATTTATTAGCTTTTACCTTCAATTTTTTAAAATAACAGTACCATTTTTTATTTACTTCTACAAAACCATATTCAAAAGAGGGAATCATTTGTATAACCTTCTTCTTAAATACAAAATTTTCGTTTTATAATTATTTCTTAATAAACAATCTTATTTCAATACAAAGTTTTGTGTTACACAATATTATCTATTTAACAGATTCTAATATATGGACGTTAGATCAAATTTTGTAGTTAAACCAGTTAATCCGATCTCCATAACAAAATAAAAATAATATAAATATGTGATAAAAGTGAAATAAAGATAAAAAAATTAAAAATTAAAATTCACTTATTTGTAACTTTTATTCACCTTCCACCACTTTATTTGGTATTTATTTACAAACGTAATTTTCCCTTACTATCAAACTAGAAGTCAAACAAACTATTTCTTATCATAGGATGATTTGAAGGTAATATTTTTTATTTTTAAGGAAGAAACACGTATAACGATAAGAGAGAAAAAAACAACAACATCGGAAGTATCACACAACTATTTTTCTTTTTCTTTTGTTGAAATCATAGTACTATCTCTGATTGTTAATGAATTATTGTCTAATGTATAAATTAATGAGAGAACAATGATAGCATCCACAAACAAATCCTACTACCAATGGCATTTTTTATGAATATTTCTTTGTCATTTGCTGTCAGGTCCTTTATTAGTATAATAATAATAATAAATCTTTGTAACATCACCCGTCAGTGGATCAGTTTTTGAATTGCGATGCAAAGTGCTTCGTTTCGCGTACCTCACTTCGTAAACGGAAGCCATTAATGAGGCTTGGTCAAGAAAGCCCCAGAGAGAAAAATCGTGTCTTTTACTTCCGGCCAGCCTGTAACATTCTCAGTCCTCAGCTTTTTCCCCAAGAAAACTGTAAGCACCCTCTTTCTCATTAATGCAACTCATTCGTGCACATAAAAGAAGAACTTCAACCGATGAAAGACAAAAATTCCCATCATACCAATGAGTTGCACCACAGTTCAGAGCATAAACTCAATTCCACCACCCACAGTTGTTGAAAACATTTATACTTTCCTTTAACTTCACATCTTTCCATCCAACCATCTCCATCAATTTTGATGCTTTTCAGTTTTCAATTTCAAATCCACAATAAAATTTAACTATTATATCTCTCCCTTCTTGTCATATCTATACTATACTCCATTGGTATTCCTTTTTAACAATCATTCTTCTTCATCATGACAATATTAGCCAAAATGATAGATACACAATATTCAATATAACCTCCACACACACGCGGGTCTCCATCAACATCAGTTGCCTTCTTCAAAACTTAAACCAGGGATCAAGGAAAAAAATTATATATATATTTTCATATTTATACATACATATATGTGAAGCGTTTAAAAGGAAATGGCAAGATTCGTCTGAAGTTAAGAATTTGGGGAGGAGTGTGACTAACAGGTTGAAGGGGGCATGAGATTTAAGCCAAACAAATCATCATTTTCCACCACCAAACGCGCCTTATTGGTTTCTGAACTTTGAAGATTGTTAGATCCGTACTCGGGGTGCACCCTTTTCTTGGATTGAAGAGACACTCCGAAAAGCTTGGTCTTGCTGATGTTACTGCTAGGTTCATCTTCCACGATGGTGATGGAGCTGTTAGTGGGAGAGTTCACAGCACGCGCTTGCTTACTGTTGTTGGAATAACCCGCCACGAATTGTTTCACCCGTCTCTGAACTGTTGAAACGTTGTTTATGTGAGAGGGTTGCGATGATATGCTGTTGTTATTGCTGTTATTGCATAGTAGAAGAGAAGGGTAAGTGTTGCTTGGAGCCACGGGTTTGACATGGTTTTGAACAAAGTAGATGATGTCGTTGTAAAGCTTCTTCATGTGTGCGAGCTCTGACATGAGCATGTTGTTGCTTCTCCTCAGTCTTTCGTTGTCCTCAGAAAGTGCAGTGACATTGTTGTAGCTGGTGGTGTTGTCGTTGATGATGTTGTTTCTACTTGCAACTCCTCTAGGGGGCGAGTCGAACCAATTGGCTAACTCGTCCGAGTCATGTGGAGGGGACACGCTGAGTCTGTTGTGGAAGGGAAAGAAAGGGGGAACATTGAGTCCAAACTGATGATGGTGCATGCCTTGCACCTGTTGCTGATGCTGCTGATGGGTTTTCCTTCTGTGGATCTCGCACAACAAGTGCTTCTCTCCTTTCTTGAAGAACTCGTTAGCGAACTCCCATCTATCAGGCACAATCTTTCTGAAACCCTATTTCAAAACAATGTAAAACCGAGTTGGTTAATCAGAAGCATGAAAAAATGTAACATCTTTAAGCTACAGGGATTAAACCCGAACCAAGTCTAGCAGAAGGCCAGTCTCCTTGTGGTAAATCACAGTTTGAATATTCGCCGAAAAGCGCGTTTAGATTCATACAAAACTTATGTATGGCTATTGTAAATCACATTCTGATAGCTCATATTGATCTTCAATGTAAATTTTTGTCTATCGAGAAAGAATTTCAATTCCCTAATGATAGAACAACATAAAAGATACTGTTTTTAAAGATGTTTTATGAAGAGAAAGAGAGAGAAAAAAAACGGGTTGAAAAGAGCATTCCATAAAAAGTCATCTATCAGGTTTATTAATCAGATTTTCCATAAAGAATAATCATCGCGCCAGAAACACAGAAAGAATAAAATAAAATAACACCAAAACCGGGTTAAAGAACTCTGGGTAAGTTTTGTCTGATATATTGAGTTTCAGGTGATGTTTTGAGAGATATAAAGAAGGAATATTGTATATAAAAAGAATGACGTGAGAAAGAAAAAAAATGGAGTGAGTAGAGAGACATACATAGGTGTTGAGTTGGCGAACAAAGCTTGAGAAGTTGTTGTGTTTGAAGTAGTTGGGGAGAAGGTCTCTAGCAAACTCTGGGGGCCGCCAGACAACGAAGGTGGCGTCGTCCTCGCCCCAAGAGACGATGTGGTCGGTGGAGGGATCATCGACGAGTTGATATGTTTTGGTAAGAAAAGGTGCAGGAACTGATTTGTGTGTGTCCAAAGAGAGCAAAATGCTCTCACAGTTATCAAGTAGAAGAGCCATTGAGAAGAGAAGAAAAAGAGAGAGAGAGAGAGAGTGAGAGTGTGTGAGTGAGCGAGCGAGCATGGGAAGGAATGAAGGAATGGTGCTATAAAGGAGGGGAGAGAGAAACGGATGTGGTTTTGGTAATGAGAAAGAATTAAAATAATATTACTGGTGAGAGGGTAAACTAAAAAATGATGGTGACAGAAAAAGTAGTATATAGACATAAACGTGTGGGAGAATAAGTGTCTGTAAGTAGGTGTTGGAGGAGTGTGAAATAAGGGTATTTCAAGGCAAACCCGTGACTATATGTTTGTAGGTGTGTTTGTGATTTTATTGTGTTAGTGATGCAGAGAAAGAGTTCAGGTTTTTCTGACACCGATGGCTCGTATCCAATTAAAAGGAAGCACAAGAGAAAGAAGGTGCAGTCTTGGACCCTTCATTCCTTCTTTTCTGACTTTACATTTTTCACCATTCCAAACTATATCAACCAAGTTGGTGGATTGAATTATTATGTAATCAACAAAGATATCTGCAATTTCAAACCAAATTACTATGTCCCTCGGTAACAGAGAGATTAAAGCACTGCTATATTTCTTCTATCAATAAAATCAATTTAAATATATATATATATATGTATGTATGTATGGAATCTTGTCAAAGAAGATAACATAAGTCTCCTCTTTACCTTTTGTACCTTCCCTTTCTTTCCCTGTTCATATCTCATTTTTCAATTTCTTCCACATTATCATACACTCACATTTATTATACTTCAATATTTACTTTCAATACTCATCAAAAATATTTATGTATTATTTCCTAGTGGGTTTCTGTGAAAAAAAAAATGTATCTTTTCTCTCCTTCAAGATAAATATACAGAGAGCCATGCAAATATGCAAATTACCGATCTTTTAGTTGAGTCATGACATTCCTCCCTCTTCTACGTCTCTTTTTCTATTCCCTCCTTTATAAAAGTTTGTCTTTAATTAATTTAGTTTTTTTTTTCTTTAAATCATACTAATTTAATATAACATTGGTATTATTTTGTTATATCTTTATTCATATATTTATTAAGCATTCCATTTTTTTAAAAAAGTGTCGCATTGAAAATAAACTTATTTTAGTCTATAGTTATGATGATGGATGTTTTTGTTAACATGTGCACATTAAGCTATGATAACTGTAGCTTTAAAACAGAGAAAATGTTACTTTTAACACCCTCCACTTTAATAATAGGATCTTATTTTGTATATTTATTGTATTCTTTTTAAATTTGCAAATAAAAATATATAACAACTCAAAACAGCTTACAGTTCTTTACGATTGTTCCACATTTTCAAAATAAGGTTACCTTACAATTCTTTACATCTATTTTATTACTTCATACCTAAATACAGTCACGACAAAGATCGTTTTTATATTAATGATAGTCAAAATAAGACATATCTTAAATTCAATAAATTTCATTACACTTTGATACTTGGTAGGTAACTGGAATAATAAAAAGTAATAATAAGCACTTTATACTAAAGTGATTCTGGATATTGTTTACCTGGGAACTAATAATATTTACAGAAATAATTTAAAATGGTTATCGGTAAACTGAAACACAGAGTTTTGAAACTTGAACACGATGTGTCAGTGTGGTAATCACTTTTACTTACTATACCTAACTCTATAGCTGCTGCTGCTGCTGTTTTGCTTTCCCTTACTTTTACGTTTAGATTCCACGTTTGGCTTTTCTACAACGCTTAACCTCATTCTGCTCACGTGCCCAGGTGATTCAATTCAATTATTGACCCTCAAAAGTTCCCACCAAAATTTTTACTTACACCTTTTCCACCTCCTTTCTGCATCCCACACATTCACACACCAATAATACCTTTCTCTATACGGTTTTTTATTAAATTATAAAAAATTACAAAATTCTTTTTTTCATAACTTAAAAGGTTATATAAAAATGTATACAAATTAATTTTAATTTATGAGAAAATATTTTTAACACACCCACTCACTCACAGTGTACTTTCTTTATCATCAATGTTTCTTTCACTGTATTGAAAAAGTTAATACTAATTCAATTTCCCATACATTTTTTATAGATTTTAATATTGCCATTAAGTACAGCTGTATTATTTGGTTTGTTAATTAGGAGGGCACAGATATCATAATTTGGAAGGTCAAAAAGAGAAAAACTTACAAGTTGCTTGAAGATTTCCTTAATATCTAAATGACAAAAGTGAAAAGCATATTTATTTATTTACTTATTTATTATTTGTAGTGGATGAAAGTGAAAAGAGTAGGGTTAAAGTGCCAATGCAAAACAATAGGAAATTATGTTTTCTTATATAAAATCCAATATTTATCGCCCGTTTATTATTCAACATAATATCTTGTTGATAAATTTGAGACTTGCTATAAAAATCAAGTTTGAAATTTAAAATAGAAAATATATTATTGTACCATATATGTTCAAGTTTTTTTTTTTTATAATAATAACATAGAATCTTACCTTAGTCGAATAAATATCACTCTATTAGATCAATATATACTCAATCCACATCTACTCAATTAAGATAAAGTCATACAAATTATATAATTAATCTCATTAACATACAAGTTAAACTAAAAGATTCACAACTAATTACGATAATTTAAGATTAAAAAATAATTAAATTATCTAACTTACATTTATTGAAATAATAACTTATAACCAATAAATACAAATAACATATTTTACGAAATACATTAACTACGTTATATAAAAATAATTACTAAATCAAGTTTTAAGAAATAAAGAAACTTATTAAAATTATTAAGCTTTTGCATACCAACCTTCCAAAACAGGTCAAAATTATCATTAAAAAATCACAACAAACACGATTGGGCTATAAATGACCATAATAAAGATAGCCCATTTTAAAGCATATATGAGGTCATTTCTTCTTACATATCTTATTTGACACGTACTTTCCTAAATTTTTGTATTTTGAAATTTACTAATCGACATATATTTGTATGTTATAAATAAATTGTACATTTCAGAATACAAAATAAGAGATATATTATGAATTATATAATTCAGAATACAAATATATTTAATATTATTAATCTAAAATATAATTTTTGTATTTTAAATTATATATTTTAGTATATAGTTTGTTGTATTTCAAAATAAAAAATAAAAATTACATTTTTGATTGTATATTTTGAAATATAAAACCTACATTCCGAATAACACAATCTAGAATACATAAATTTATGAGAGTACAAGAACAAATACATTAAGATACAAAAAGAAACTAACATAATACCCACATTCTGGGCCGGATTAGTATGAGCCCAAATACTATCAGCATCGAAGTCGAGGCTTGTGAGTATTTTGTTTCCATAATGTTGTTCAATTAATAAATATAATCAATAAATTATATGTAATCAAAGCTTTGTGTGCATTAGTTTAAACTTAATAGTGTTTTGAGTATTAATTGGTTTGGTTAACATGTATACAAATCTAATTTAAAATTTGTGGTGAAGATAGCAAGAACAATAGAATATAAAGTAACTATGACTAAATTTAAATTATATAGAATAAAGTGACCTTAAATTTTGTAGTCTCTAATAGAAAATTAAATACATAATAGTTTTTAGCTGGACTGGATCTAATAAAATATAGTAAAAGTAGTTATACATAATATAAAAATAATAATTAAAGGTTTGCTTAGTTACTAATATTAATTATTAAAGTTTTGATTACTAAAAAAATTATTATCTAATTTTTTATTTATAATAATTATTTTAAAAATAATTAATTTTTAGTTTATAAATTAGTATCTAAATTAGTATCTAAATTAGTAGTAACTGATTAATTGTTTTTTGCCTTGATTATTATTTGAGGATTTTTTTAAGTGTTATAAACAAAATACGATATTTATAAATGTTTAATTAAATTTAAAATGTTTCTTAATTGTTTATTTTAATTCAGAGTTTTAGATAGAAATCAAGAAATAAATTACCGATGATGGATTCTCAAATATGATCATTTTAATTTTTAGGAATAAAAATAAGTTACTTACAGGAAATAAATATGAAAAAATTTCTAAAATAGTTGTTCTAAACATTAAAATTAGTTTATCCATAACCTGATGTTATAGAAATTTTTACGTAATTTCTCTAAAATTTTTATTTTTAACTTATTCACAAGTTAGTTTTAATCAATAGAAAAAATTATTTATTTTTCTCCCTTAAAGGTTTTTACAAAGAATTTTTCCGCATCACATTCCTTTTAAGAAATAAATTAAGCATAAATTATTTTAACAAAAACGTTTGGCAAAAAAATAAAAAAATCAGACCTCAAAATATATGGTAATAGTGTTTTAGTCTTTCAAATCAGAGTAATTAAAATAAATAATATTTTTTGGTGACTACATCAATAAAATACTTTTCTTAAATGACAAGATTGAAGAATATGTTTATGTTTTAGTTTTAAGGGTTTGAGATCAAAGAGGATAAACACATTGTGTACGAGTTGAGAAAGGCTCTAAACCGACACAAACAAGCTCCAAGGGCTTGGAACCAACAAATTGATGTTTTTATAAGTAGTATCAGGTTTGAGAAGTGTGCTTCTAAACATGGTGTGTATGTAAAGTGTTGTTACAATAATGAGAAAACTAAGAAGCTAATAACGTGCCTATATGTAAATGATTTGTTGGTCATAGGAAGCAGTGAGGATTTAATAGTATAATTCAAAGTTGAAATGTTGGATGAATTTTAGATGAGTGATTTGGACAAACTAAGCTATTTTCTAGTAATAGAGTTCACTAAAACTGAAATTGGCATTATTATGTATTAATCATCTTCTACACAAGACATGTTGAAGAAATTCTAAATGCATAATAGCAACTCATCCAACAGACTAAGTGAAGTTGGTTTGAGATTGGAAAAGGAACCAGAAGAAGAAACAATTGATCCCAATGTCTATTAGAAAATAGTTGGGAGCTTAAAATACATGTGAAATTCACAACTTGATCTCAATTTCAGTGTTGGATTTGCCAAGAAGATCCTACACAATCTCACTTAAATGTTGCTAAGAGAATCCTACACTATCTAAAGGCACATATAGTTTTGGAGTTTTATTTCCAAAGGGAAAGGCATGCGTTGTTTTAAGTATTATTGCATATTCAGATGGAGATTGGTGTGGTGATAAGTGGGATAGGAAAAGAACAATTAGGTACATTTTCTTCCTTAAAAAAATCTCCCATTCGTGTAGCTCAACAAAGGAGCTAGTGATTGATTTGTCCTCTTGTAAAGTAGAATATGTAGTTGCTTGTCAAGCAACTTTCCAAGCTATCTAACCGAATTCATGGATGAAAGGCTTGAAAATTGATCTAGCTTGCAAAATAAAAGTACTTGTTGAAAACAAATTAAAAATTGATCTTGCTAGGCAACCAACTTCTCATGGTAAAAACAAACATATTAAGACCAAATTTCACTGTATATGTGAGTAAGTCAGCAATGAAAAGATGGATATTACACACTGTAGGTTAGAATTGCAGCTAGCAGATGTGCTAACTAAGGCGTTGAAGTGTGACAGATTTAAGAGTTTGAGGAAGCTCGTTGGTGTTGTGAATTTAATGTGATTCTTCTTTAAGGTGGTTTGTTAGAGTTAAGCCAAAACTATGACTGTTATGATAGTTACGGGTTTCATACTTATATAAGTACATCTCTTTCTAATTTGTTTTGTTTATAGTGTGTTGTGTATTTAAGCTTGTTTGTTAAGCTTAATAAAAGTTAATGAGATTGAGATATTCCTTCTATATCTTTCACTCTCTCGTATTCCTATAATAATACCCAACGTAAACTTACATTTAGTCTTATAATACCCTGTCTTGTTGTTTTTAAAGGTAATTGTTTGACTTAAAAGCATAACCTAAAATATATAAAAGAATATATCATTTGTAATGACTTTGTTCTACCTATATAAAACACAAATGACCAAAATATGTAAAATGAGACATTCATACATTTTCGTGATTAAGACATCCTAAAACAACCATTGATATATAAAACACATATCTCAATGATGTATAAAAACTTAAATGCAATAAGAGCAACCACCATGAAAAATCCATTAACAACAAAAGAAAACACTAGTTTCCCAATAACAAGTTTTCCAATAACAATCATAATTTCATTGTGAATTAGAGTTATAAGGTAGTTTAATAATATAGTTGGAAGGGAGGGTGCCAGAGGTTGTGGGTTCAGTTCTTCCATTAACATTTGGAAGTTATAAGGTTGGTTTGGTAAATTTGAAAGGGAGAGTGAAAGAGATTTTAGGTTCAACTCTCCCACTAACAAAATATTAACAATTAATATTTATCGATAAAAAAATGATTTCATTGTAAATAAATTAGAGATTTAGACAACTAACTTCGTGCAAGTATAAATGTAATAAGATAGAAGGCTCTCTATATAAATCACCCACAAAAAATAAACAAATGAGTTGTTTTAATTTCCAATAAAGTTTCCACCTCACTGTATTTTTTTAAGTATGATTTTTTATAGTCAAACATAAATTATGTGACATAATTAACCCATTTTCACCAATAATTAAATATTCTAGTTAACTTAATTAGATATTAAATTAATTTAAATTGTATAATTAGTACACCAAATTGCTTGGTATCAAAATCTATTTTAATGAAATTCATTAAGTTTAGATGTGTTGTTATTGTAAGTAGTTATAGTTAAATTAATTTCTTTATAATATGCCAAGCTGAATTGTGCGCAAGCTTTGGGAAAACTTTATTATCCGCCAACCTCAAGCTGAATTTGTGCAAGCTTGGGAAAGATAATAAGACAAAATTAAAATATACCAACAATACAAGGAACCTTAGAGACACGCAATAGTTTTTTTTTTGTTTTTTATGGATATGAAATTTGGTTTTATACAATTTTTTTAAGTACCCATTATTTATCTAATTATTTATTAATAAAAATAAAAATATAAAAAAATGACATTATTAAGATTCTAATATAAAAGAAATAAATATTTTTAATGCTAAGTAAAATTAAGGAAACTAGAATTACATAAATTCTAAAATAATTTATAAGTTAAATTAGAATTATTTTAACAGTTTAAAATAAAAGAAGATGAATATACGTAAACACTCATTTTATTCTCATTTTCAGATTTTAAAATCAGGAATTGTTTATATCCCTTTTTAGTCCATTCAAATATTTTCTATTGATATGGAAAAATTTTGAAGAATAGCACAGATTATTTTCATTCTTTTAACTTTTGGAGAAAGAAAAAACCTATCTATGGATTAAATCATAGTGTGTCATAACCCAGCAACTAGTTTAGTGATGAAAAACCAGGTTTTTGGAATTGGTAAAAGTGTATGATTACGTGTATTCCATTCCAACTGGGCATTTTTCTCATCAGCATTCATTAAGAAAAAGACCACAAAAGAAAAACCCACACTAAACCAAAGTGCTGGGAAAACCTCATTTAAGGGTTAAAACCAAAAAAACTCATTAATTCATTAATCACATACTTCTTTTACTCAGCTTTATATTTAATACTACTATTTTTTTAATGTTTATCTTTTATTTTTTTTAATATTATTGATACCAAATATTCATAAAGTATATACATTATAAGCTTTCGTTAGACAATTTGACTGCCCATTAAAATCTTTTTTTTTCTACATTTTCTCCATTAACAAATTCCACCCAAAAAAAAATTATCAATTAAAAACTAACTCCTTGTTATTCATTAACCAATTACCATATACAGCTATTTTTTTTCACATGCTACTCGATTCGATGATCTGTTTCTGTCTACGTTATTGTTACGAAAAGTTTACTTTATAAGTAATTAGTTTTTGGTAGATAACGCGTCTTACTAGGTTTCTATTTTTAATATCTTTTTCAAACACAGTTCTCAAATCTAGGGTTCCTTAAAATATTAAAATACTCAAAGTCGACAAAAAACACGTAGTTTTCTGTCTGTAACATCTAGCAATTAATAATGTATTAAATGTAAAACACGACATTAATTAACGTACGCTGTGAATGTATATAATAACTCAAATACGATATCCATTTGCTGCATTTTGCCTTGGACGTTGACACACACAACGCAACAACATTCATTCGAAAGAATAATTTTTTCTTGAGTTGGGAAAGGCGTTTCTTAAAGCAATGGAATCCAAAGAGGTATTTGGTAGCAATTACCTGCTGTTGAAGCCAGAAGAAGCAAGTGTGGTTGATCTTGGGAGGCTCTTGTTCTCTTCTAAGTTGAGCAACAGAAGATTCATAGAATGCAGAGAAGAGATTCAGGCAACAGATTTTCGACAAAGATGGCTCATCTTCATATCTGTTGTGGCACAGATTCTCCTTCTTGCCTCAAGAAACTCCTTGAAGAAGGTTGGAGACATCTTGGAGTTTTCGCTCAATCTTTTATCATGCAATGGAGGTTTCAAAGGACTCTTTTTCAACATTCTAAGAGGTAATTCATGATAATAATAACATCATTTTATTTCTCATCACTAATTTTCATTTGGGTATGAAGCTTTTCAATTTAAAACTTCAAAATATATTTGTTAAAGATTCTAGACAAAAACATTAGTGTTTGCATGGTATGAACATATATATATATTATTGAAGTTATTTTTAAAGTGATATATGAGAAGAGAATTTGTGAAGCAGGAAAGGTGAAAAGACCAGAGAAATCATCTGCATCATATCTATCTGTGGTGGGCTTCGTTGACACACGACTTGATTTAGACAGAAACATTAAACAAAATGATGCCAAATACAAAGGATTCCTCTCGATGATGGCTTCAAAGATTTCCTACGAAAATGAAAATTTTCTTTGTAATGCAGTGCAAAATCATTGGAATGTAAGTTCTTATTCATTCCTAATTAATTAATTTTTTACTAACTTCACCAAGGGTTAATATTTAAAAAATAATAATTATATTGATTAACTTCTACTAGTGTTGCCCATCTTAAGAACTTAAATCTGAGGTAATATGTTAATTAATTATTAGCTAATAAAAATATTTTCAATTAGGTTTTAGTGTTGGTGATTTTGATGTAGGGTTTACCTTTTTTTGTTCTTCTGTTTTAATATGATTGCAGATGGAGTTTTTGGGGTTACACAGCTTCTGGAACGGTACGTAATTAAGAAACATCCCTTTTTTTCCTGTATATTTTGCTTAGAAGATACGAAAATTTGCAGATAGATAAAACATCTTTTCAGTACTGCTATATATATATATATATATATGTATATATATATATATATATATATATGTATATATATATATATATATATATGTATATATATATATATATATGTATATATATATATGTATATATATGTGTATATATATATATACATATATATATATATATATATATATATATATATATATATATATATATATATATATATATATATATGTATGTTTTGCTAAGCTGGTTTCTTATCAGAAAATTAAACTAGCAATATCAAAGTGTTTGGCATCATTATATATGAAGGACATAAACATTTAATGCATTAAATGTTGGCATGATTCCTCTATTATTATATATCATAATATACTAAGGTTACAATTATGGCGTAATTAGTTGAATTGCCCATAAATTATTATAGTTTAGTTCATAGTTTTATAAATTTATTCATTTAGCTATATCAATGAGTTTGAGCTTAAAGTTAATAACACAAATTTTATAGTTCACAAATAATTCGGGTTTGTGTTACTTATACACGCATGATTAAAACTTTACACGTTATATTTATTTGAAAATCATAGTTTTGTTTATTATCGCTTTATATGGCCATTTAATTTTAATTTTATGTTTTTAGATTCATATATTTTAATAGATTATCATCACAGAAGATTAAGGAGATTAGCTAATGTAGACCCACTTATTTTTAGAAAAGTGTATTAAAAAATTATACCTACGATAAATCATAAAAATCATAGGTGTAGCTTGCTAACATGTTTTTTCTTAAAAAAAAGGAAAACTGGTAACTATACATTAAAAAGTGTTTATAGGATTTATTAAAATAACGTCTCTTATCTTTTAAAATGAGTATATATGAACAAACTATAATTATGACAACTTTTAAATTCCACTAAAATATGTAACCTATACTAACATATTCTTTCAGAATTAAAATATAATAAAATAGTGAGTGCACGTTAATAAATCCTAAGATTATATGATCATTTTAGTTTTTTTTCTTTTAATTTTAATGTAATAATTTACCATTTTAATATATATATATATATATATATATATATATATATATATATATATATATATATATATATATATATATATATATATATATATATATATATATATATAAGTTGTTTCTATGTATCTAATAATTTCACATTAGAAGTAAAGACTTAATTATTTGATTCAAACATCAACATTATATAACAACCGATAACAAAATTCTAAGATGAACAATCTTAACCCTTGAGTTTTCAATTGAAGATGAATTATCATTTTCTTTAAATCTTAATTAGAAATTTATGCACTTATCATATTTGAGTTTTTAATTAGAGATGAATTATCATTTTCTTTAAATCTTAATTAGAGATTTATGTACTTATCACATTTGAGTTTTCAATTGGAGATGAAATATCATTTTCTTTAAATCTTAAGAGATTTATGTACTTATCACATCCCATAATTTCATATCAGTGAAGAATCGAATGACATTATTAGATGTTCCACAACTTATAGAAGGGATATTTTTTAAAATTAATATAATTCAGAAAATAAACATTTCAACCTAGTTGTGAAATATTTAATCAACTCAAGATCAAACTTTAGTTCAAATTTGACTAGCTCAAATGTACATGAAACTCGAACAACATCGTTCTTCTCCTAAAAGTTAAATTTGACTCTTAACATGGAATTTGAATTTGATACGTCCCAACTTTGAATTTTGAAAGTTTGTTTTTAGTCGTTCACAGTTAATCAAACTTGAACCTAACAAAGAGAAAAAAACAATGGGACATAGTTTACTCTGGACCACACTGAATTTCATGGAATGTTCCTTCCATTTACCAGTCACATTTTGCTTCCCATCTAACCTTTGATTATTTAGAATCTATTTAGAAGCACATATATACTTTAGAAAAACAAAATTAAAAGAAATATTTGAAAGAACTTAAGTTCTATATATTAATTAGAGATATCTTGCCAGAATATAATATATAAATTCTCAATTGATAACATTTATTTATTTTTTACTTAGGTTAACCGCTGTAGGGCATAATCTTTTTTACTTAAAAAGGTAAGTATTCTTAGTAACTTAACTTACATAATCCATGTCACACGATAATTAACGAACTCTGCAATAATTTTTCCTTAACAATTGTTCAAACTCATTATCCCCTTCATTTTTATACTAATTGTTATGTCAACTACTGGAGATATTTATTGGGTCAGGTTATCCAATTACTCCACTCAACCTGATTGAGACCAATTATATTAAATTGATTTTTATTTATGATTTAACCAAATCCAAACTATGGGTTGAATTAATTCAACTCAATCTGATGGTGGTTGTTTTATCCCACACCTCCAATTATTTCTGTACCTCCAAATTGTTTTAAAATTTTAAAACTATCCTTTGTAATTTAAAAACCTTATACCTTTTATGTTTCATCGAATTTTAAAATTCAATGAAAGATTTTTTCTTTATCAAACTTTTATTTTTGATGATTTTTTTTTTAAACTTGAAGATTTTTTCTTTATGGAACTTTTACTTTTGACTAAGAAATTTTATCAAAGTTTCTCAAAATTTTATCAAGTTTCGAAATTTAATAAAAGAAATTTATTTTTTTATCCAATTTTGAAATTTATTGAAATCTTTTATAAATTTTTTTGAATTTCGAAATCTGATAAAAAAAAATGTAATCTTTAATCATTTTTGGAAATTAAAGATACAGATGAAATATGATTGGAGGGACAAAGTAAATCAGCTTCTAATGTTTTTTTAGTGGATTGGATAAAGAGTTTATCCACGTCCTAGCCAACCCAATCTTCAAACACTTATCTTTAGGTCAAAATTATAAATAATAATTAATGTACAATTCTTCCTATTCAATAATGTAACAACATAAATATCATAATTCGAGTATCGCTATGATAAAATTAAATTATACTTCAATTATATTAAGAGACAATATCAAAATCATTGTACAACTATTAAGAGAATCACTCACCTGTTAACATTAGACAAACTCAATAATACATATATTAGAAAAAACATAAATCTCAAATCAACTAGAAATATTATATATATATATATATATACACACACACACACACACCAAGCACAACACTTTTGGACATGAAAGGGCTTATTGGAAAACCTAAGTCCTATAGACATTAGAGATACTGATAAGATCCAATATATAATTGGAGGTAATGCTTAGTCTATAAATTTTGTAAAGGTTAAATTAAGCTCAATCAATATATTAAGTTGCTTTCTTCCATTTTAGAAAAGCAAAAGATAAATATTGGAAAATAGTGGAAATAAAAACGCCATTATGATTGTTTTGAGAGTAAAATTTCGAAATGATGGGATGCAGATTACCAAGAGCAGTGGTCGACACAAGCAATCATATTGCAAGATAAGAAGTGGGAACCGAAGTTGATAGTTGTTGCATTCAGGGGTACAGATCCATTTGATGCGGATCAATGGAGAACGGATGTGGATATCTCTTGGTACCACTTGCCCAATGTGGGTAGAATACATGGTGGCTTCATGAAAGCTTTGGGCCTTCAGAAGAACAGTGGATGGCCCAGAGAGATTGACCAAACCACCCACCATTCTTACGCCTACTATTCAATCAGAGAGAAGCTCAGAACAATGTTGGAGGCAAATACGGATGCAAAATTCATAGTGACAGGGCACAGTTTGGGAGGAGCCTTGGCCATTCTCTTTGCTGCTCTTCTCACAATACATGAGGAGGCATGGCTGTTGGACAAGTTAGAAGGGGTTTATACATTTGGGCAGCCACGAGTTGGGGACTATGAGTTTGGGGAGTTCATGAAGGACAAGTTGAGAGAGTATGACGTGAGATACATGAGATATGTTTACTCCAATGATTTGGTGCCTAGGATCCCTTACGATGACAAAAACCTCTTCTTTAAACACTTTGGTCCTTGCCTCTACTTCAACAACTTATACCAGGGCCAGGTATGGGTTGTGGAATGTGAAGTCTATCATTTCTCATTTTGAGTTTCATTTTGCTCTTACCATACTAAACCTGATATACTCTGACTCTGTTTTTTGTAATGTATTGCCATCCAGGTTCTAGAGGAGGAGCCAAACAAGAACTATTTTTCTTTGTTCTGGGTCCTGCCCAAGATACTAAACGCAGTCTGGGAGCTTATTAGAGGATTTCTTCTCCCCCTCGTTGTAGGTAAAAGCTATACTCAGACCTGGATCATGACGATAATCAGGTTCTTTGGATTGATGATTCCAGGAATAGCTGAACATCTTCCTACAGATTATGTCAATCTTACCAGGTTGGAATGTTTACCCGAACTTTTGGAACTTCAAAACTCGCAAGATTCCAAGGCTGACTGAGATCGAAGCATGTGTAGGCAGCAGCAACTAAATAAACACCCAATATTGGAATGTCATTGAACAATTACTCTAAAGATGTGTTCCACTAATTGTGGTGTAATCAGATTAATAATTCAAAATATGCTGGTACATACGACAAAATCAAGTTCATAAATTCTATTCATCCTCTTATCGAAATACGACAGACTACGAAATAGCAAATTTACTTGTTTTGTATCGGTGAGGCAAAATTAGCACGAATAGAAAGAACAAGAAACAAACATAAATCGGCCAAGGAACGAAGAACGAACTGAACCATGCGCGACTTCGTAAAGGAAAAAACTAGATTACAGATTTAAGGTTAATTTATCGTTCAACTATCTGCAGATAGATAAGAGATTACATTTGAACAGCAAACTGTCAAGGAGAGAAAAAAATAATGCAAAAGAATTTTATTCTAAAGTTTGGCCTAGGTACATACATAGATTATTTATAATTGAATTCAAATTCCGAAGGGTGAGGAGGGTACATGGAGATTTTGATTTAATCGGATATCTTTAGACGGTGTTGCTATTTCGTTCGTTCCAAAACCGCAACGACAGAAAGTGTCAGAATGCTGCTTCTCTTTCTTCCACCTTTCACTAGTTTAACAGAAGTTACATATAAATCTTTCTAAACTCTGAAACCTGGTAAGACAAGTAACAACCTTTTATCAAAATACATAGGAATGAACAAGGATATAAACAGAGAAAATTTCCACGGTATGTAGATTAGGGATAAAAGAACATTAGTTCTATACATCCTATTAGAAAGTGGGTTTTAAGCCTAACTCAACCCCACAAAACCGGCTTGTAGGGTGAGGTTTGCACCTCACTTATATATTATAATTTGGCCTTATCTCTAGTCGATGTGGGACTTCCAACACACCCCCTTCACGTCGAGGTATAGACATCTCGTGCGTGATAGTAGAAATTGGGTGGTCCGATAACGGCCCGATAGCGGGTGGAATAGAAGAATAGAATGTCCACTTAGAACTCGCTAGGATAGGCACTAACCATGGCTCTGATACCATATTAGAAAGTGGGTTTTAAGCCTAACTCAACCCCACAAAACCGGCTTGTAGGGTGAGGTTTGCACCTCACTTATATATTATAAATTGGCCTTATCTCTAGTCGATGTGGGACTTCCAACACACCCCCTTCACGCCGAGGTATAGACATCTCGTGCGTGATAGTAGAAATTGGGTGGTCCAATAGCGGCCCGATTGCGGGTGGAATAGAAGAATAGAATGCCCACTTAGAACTCGCTAGGATAGGCACTAACCATGGCTCTGATACCATATTAGAAAGTGAGTTTTTAAGCCTAACTCAACCCCACAAAACCGGCTTGTAAGGTGAGGTTTGCACCTCACTTATATATTATAAAACTTTCTTACTTTTTATTTAAAACTTTCTTTACAAGATAGTAGAAGGATAAAAAGAGGGAAACAAAAGGAAGATATCTGTCTTGAAAAGTGTGTTGCTTTAAAGATTTCTTAAACCAAAATAAAACCAAATTAATCAAAGACTCAATTGACTTTTGAACTACTACAAGGCTACAGAAAAAATTACCCAAGCTTCATTTGAACAGAAAAAGAATGCGGACGAAGCTTAAAAGGCATGACATGTGAAACAACCACTCAAAGAGCCCATCTGAGTGGCTCTACTAAATAATATAGCCTTGTGAGGAGTTCTAGCAACTTGATGATCCTGGTTGGTGGAAACTGAACTTCTCATTTCTTGGGCTTTTTTCTGAGCCAATCTCAGCTTGTTCATAATCTTATCCATTGATGATGCTCGCTTCTTCTCCAACTTCATCTGAAACAGCAAAAATAATGATATCATGATCTGTTTGATTATGTTCTTCCTCTCTAACTCTCCTTCCTATTCTTTTATAAATTTTAATAATAATTTGTTGGGCCACAGATCGAAAAGAATAACAAAAGAGGACTTTCTGTAGGTTACAACATGCATGAAGAAATTTTCTTTAGTACGTCAAGATCCTATCAGACAGCCAACATAGCTAAAAACTTGTCCATCGTTTTAAGACAAGATCACTAGGTTGTTGGATGTCCCAGATCACTGATCAGAACTACTATACTAATGGTAGCAAGTGTAAGCCATTAGGCTGAAATTTGGCAAAGAGAGGATAACCAGTAAGAAAAAAACAACCAAATACCAAGAATTAAAGGAAATTAGGAAAAAAATATTTACAATGAAGGGGCCCTAACAACTTGATGATTAAAGCATAAAATCAGTTCTTATTTTAATTTATAAATAATTGATGAATATTTTTAAGAGGAGTATCCTGTTAAAATTCTGCCAAGAAGAAAAAAACATGAGAAATTGACCTCTAGTTTCCGTATAGCAGCCTCAGCTTTTGCCTTTTGCAAGTTCTCCCATGCATTGATTTTGGCTTCCTCCCTTTTGGCCCTGGACATGTAAAAAAATGATGGAATTTCAGATACAATGTAAAGTTCACACAAATATTTCTTATAGAGTAAAAACCGAGCTTTCTCAAGGATAAAGTATTTCTTATATCAAATACTTCACATATATATTTTCTGGTTTGAATTGGATTACGATGGTCAATCTTTAGATGGTAATAAAGAGAGGTTGTTAACAAGACAACTCCTGTACACTAATCATTTTAATAAAATAATTTCAATGCCAATAAGATAGCTAATTTAGCAAATCAATAACCATAAATTCCTCAAACTCCAATAGTTGTTGTGGTACCATCATGAACCATAATCTATAGCTAACACGTACCATTTTGGATAAAAGCCTAGTGAAAAATACAAGAGTATAAAGGGAAAATCTCACTTCTTACTTAATATCAAATTATTTATATGATCATTCGTTTGAGTTTAAAGTTGTCAAGAATAATTTTACTTTAGTTACCAGATAAATTTAATGAAATCGATACAATACTAAGTTATACATACTTTGTCACAGTCTTTGAACCTTCAGTGATGTCCCAAGATGAAGATCGACTGCTTGTTTCTCTAATTTTCCAGCTGTCATCATTTTCTGAGCCTCTGCCAGAGAATAGGGCCCTGTGTTTCTTGGACCACCTTGTCATGGTTACACGTTCATCTACTGGTACATCTCTGACATCCATTTTAGAGAAAGGCAAACTCTTGAACTCTGATAGAGGAAGGGAAGGTGGAGTAGAGGCAGAGAAAGAAGGCCTCAAATTTGGAGGGGAGCATGAGCTATCCTCCGGGCTCATCTGGGTTGCCATGTCCCTCCTAGAAATAGCAGGTGATATATTGGTGCCTGCATCTTTGAAACCATCAAACTTCTCCCCTGTAAGTTAAAGCCAACATAAAAAAAATGACACATCATAAGCACAGAAGTACATTTACGATTACAAAAGTACATTTACGATTACATAAGACCACCATGTCATCATCAAGCAAAAACCTGTCGACTATCGACACGCATCACTAGTGTTATCAACAGAAACAGTCTGTTCCATTCAAACCACCTAACAACAGCAATCTTTACAAAATATCACGGTAAGTACGAGGCGTTCACAGAATATAGAGGATTAACTACAAATCAGGAAATTAAAATTGTTTAGGGTCGCCCTTGAAATACATGGATCTAATAGCATTGAACACACGCACACCATGATATTTCTCAAGCACAGCTTCACTGACAAATTAAGTCAACAAAATCACAATTCACCAAACCCAAAGCGAGATAAGGTTCAAACAATAAGATGGAAATAATTGTTGCTGCATCCCTTGATCACAGTTTCGGCCACATTGCCAAAGTTCTGACTCAATGCAACCACAATTATGGCTGCCTCAGCCACAATTGCCTGCATTGTGAAGGATCGTGCAATTTAAAACCTTGTAAAGAATATAGTATTGTATAATATGTATACAAACCTTGGGCAGGCAATGATGACTGACTCTGCATCTGAGAGCAACCATGGACACTAACTGAGCGTGCCATGCAAGGATCAGTCCTGGTGGGGACCTCCCCACAACTCCCACCGGAACTGGCCATCAACCCATCAGCAGCAGCTGAGACACTAACAGCAGCAGAAAATGGAGAAGCCGCCATGAAACTCCCTGAATTCCCACCGTCAAATAAAGGCGCCGCAGGGGAATACAAGGAATAGTAAGCAACTGCAGCAGCGCCAGGGGGGCCAAGTGGCCCACTCTTGGACTTGGGCCTTCTCTGAGGCGCTGGAAGCGAGGCCCTCCCAGTGCTGTCGCCAGAAACGGGGCTCAGAATCCACCTTTCAGCGTCATCCCATTTGGACGGCAAAGTCCGCCCGTTGTTGAAAGGCAACAGAGCAGAACCAACCTGCTTGCGGGCAGCACTCGTATGCAAAGGAACTCGCTCCGAACACCAACCCTTTTGCATAGCAGCACCTGCGTGAAGATAATTAGGCGTTCCAGGACTCGGAAAATTGGCAGAGCCAGAGCCAGACCTTCGAGAACAAACAGTGCTCTTCTTCATGGCCCCTAATCCCAAGCGAGGTGAAGAAACATTGCCATTTCCAACGGCATTGTTCAGATCTAACGAAGCAGGCCTTCGCCGATCGTGCTTCTTCAATAACGCCTCAGATCTTGATCTCCTATCCTGACACTCTTTAAGCAACAAATATAAAAGTAAGAATAACATAAAATAAAATAAACCAAAATACTTGAATTGGAAAGTTGAAATTCTAGTAGGTTTGGTACCTTTGAGAGCCAGAGAAAAAGAGTTCCTGGCAGAATCAAATTCCAAGGGCTGATTTCCGTCCTCAGTGTCACCACCGTCACTATCTTCTTCCTTTTGGACTTCAATACAGAAAGTACATCAACAAAACAACAGAGTCTGTGAGTCCACTTTATTTTCTTTTTCACTTTATTTTTTTTTTCTCTTCTCATTTTTAAACCAACAAAGCGCAAATGCATCTTAATGTAATAAGAATAATAATAACCACAACACTAACAATAATAACTATAATATAAATAACAAACTAATAATAATAATTAGAAATAAAAATAATAATAATAATACCGTTAACACCTTTCGCTTTCTCTCCTTTTCCATAGAAAGGATTTTGGTGACGCTTTCTGTGTAATGCATCCAAATCTGCATCGCACCGTCGTTGATGCTGTCGGTTATTCTGATCCAGATCCGGATCTGGACCGCTCCAGCTTTCACTATGAGAAAAATCTCTGTCGTGCTCCTGCGCCGCCAAGTGCTACAACGAAACAGCTTGATTTCAGATTTCCGAATTTCAATTGACAACTAGTATCACAGAGCAAAAGCGCTGTGTTAGTTTACCAGGGAGATTTCGGAGGCTAAGGAGTCATGGTCGTGCGCGTCGGAGGCGAAGGAACATCGATCGACACTGGCGGAGGCGGAGGAGAAGAGGCTGAGGTTGGATTCGAGAGTGAAGATGACGGAGTCGGGGCTGGTGTCGCCGCCTATTCGCGAACCGGAGCGCCTCCACGAGCGTCGTTCCTGAAACCCTAACTCTCTCATTCTGATTGGAATGACATTGGCATTGACATTTGCATCTGGCAAAAAGAAAGAGAGAATAAGAGAAGCACAGTCTCACACTCTGACACTCACTCTCACTCACACACACTCGCGCTGCAGTAAATATGGCGGGTAATACTTACTGTTGGGAACGAAAACGAAGGATTGTTTGGTGCGATTGTGTTTTAAGATGTCACTGTCATTTGACTCTGAGAAAGGTAGTGACTTAATTACACAACCATTTCTTAAGGACACTATCTCCTGCGTCTTTGTCAAATCATACAAAGGGACACAAATTTTTCTCAAGTGAAAATTTTGTTGTATGTTTTCTAAATCCATAATTAGTGGAGGTTTATCGTTTGATGCTAAATGACTTGACCATGGAATTTGTTTGACTGGTGGTGAAATTTACTGTAAAGTCCATTTACCTTTTGCTTCGGAAGCGCATACTCGAGTGTTGTTCGGGGTATTATTGACTTTTTGGATTCTACAATTAGAAGACCAAAAGTATGATAACCATGATTAGAGTTAAGTGCGGTTTGTCCTTGTTAAGGCATTGGAGGTCCTACATGATTGTCACTATTTGAGTTAAAGTGGCACTACTTTTTGAGTGATTGCTTTATTCAACAATTTTCAAATTAAAGTTTAGCTAGAGGGGACCAAATTATTCTTGAAATTATTATTTAAAACATTTATTCGGTGCCTCGTTATAATTAGCTTTAACATTTTTTTTAACTAAATTACTTTACTTTAACAAAATATCTTTCTTTTATTTGATCAATTTCGTAGTGTTATTTGTTATTGAGTTCAATTATTATCTTTTTCTATACTATTATATAAAAAAAATCACTCTTTTTATGTTCACTTTTTTCTAATTTTACTTTTAATAAAAAAAACTTTTTTAAAATAAAAAAAAATTATTTACCATTTATATAATTTAATGAATTTTGTCAAATTTAATGGTTTTTATTTTTTTTTTTAAGCATTAAGTTTTTTAAATTAATAAAATAAATATTTATCTAAAAAATTATTTATAAAATAAAAAAAATGATCTATAATAAAATTATAAAAACTATTTATGTTTTTTTTATAATTATATATTTATTATCTTTTATTAGGATAAAATGTAGTGTATGTATTTTTAATAATTATCATTAATAGTTATAGGAGACTAATCCAATAAATTGCAAGAAGATTTAAATTTTAATAGTCTTTAGGAGTTATTTACGTGTAGATTCTGTCATCTAGCCTGTGTTTAATGTTCTTTTTTTAGAGTGTTGCACTGTTCACACGTTAATGTGATGATGGATTTGCGATTCTGTGAGCTGTCTGTTTCGGTGATTGTGAAGTGATGAGAAAAATAATACTTTCACAGCCTTGAAAAATTACAGCCATTTCACTACCTATTTAAAATAAAGTAAAATAAATTAAACATAATTAAAATATCATTATTTAAGTTATTAAATGAATTTTAATTGGTAGATAATTTAAATTGTAAATTATAAGTTGTTAAATCGGTATATTTTGTTTGGTGGATGTGAAACATAGCACCACCATAGTATTTAAATAAATGTATTTAAATTTTTTTCCTACAATTCCTTTTTAATTTAATTTTATCTTTTCCATTTTAACTTTTTTTTAAGTATATATACCAATCTTAATTTAATTTTAATATCATTTCCATTAAAATTAAATTACATTTATTTTTAAAAATAAAATGATAATTATTTTATTTTTTTTAATTTACCATGCTTTTTGTATCTACATTGAAATGTCTAAACAAACCCTTAACCTTTTCAATAAATGAAAATCATGGCATTCCATACTTTTTATTAAATTTATTTATAATATGAAACAGGTGGAGGCTATAACAAAATTCTAAATAGACAGTTCAATGTCCATGTTTTGAATCACGAATATATTAATAACCGGCAGAAGTTACTTACTTCATATAAAATAGTTTCAAACAATTAAGTTTCGTAATAGTTATTTTATAATTAAAATAAATAAATTATTGAGTTAAAAATTGAATCCAGAATTATACTTTTATTCAGTCCCTTGTTTGTTTGTTTTTTTTTTTTCATTTCAGTTAACCATAAATTAATTTTATGATGGTATGACAAGTTTCTGAAAAAATATGTTTATTAGATGAACAATGTCTTTAACATGTGAACACAAAATATCTAACCAATGTACCATTTACAGTACTGAAAAAAATTGTCTTATAAATGCATAATAAGTTCACAAAAAACCATATAAAGTCACTGAATATTCTAATAAAGGTTATTGAAAAGAGAGATTGAAAATGACAATGAGCAAATAATGATGGAGGAAGTGGGAAAATAGGGTGGGTGGGGAGCATAATTTCATGCTCCCTAAAATGTAAATTTGGCATATTAGTAAGAAAAAGACAAAAAAAAAAAGAAAAAAAGGAAAATTATTTAGTGTTGAGTTGGTGTCTCCATTGAAAACAACAGTGGAGTAAACAAGTGCCGACCATATCTTTCGGTTCCGACAAAATTTCAACCCTTACAATTAATTTTACTTGTTACTTTTTCTTAAAATAAAAGAATTTGCTTCCTAATGTTATGCAGCACAAATCGTTGCCCATGTGATGCAGACATATTTTTTTCTCTCAAAACAAACAAAAATTTGATGTACTTTAGATCTCAAAATCATAAATTTATCATACTAATTACATTTATTAGTTGTGTGATTACAATCTTATGTTATAAAGTCACAATAGATGGTTAATTTTATCAGTAGCTATACACATGAAAGATTGAAGTAGTGGTAAGCAAAAGAGTATTTTATATTTGTTATCGGTGAAACTTGCGCATCAATTTGGTGATAATTAGAAACGTTAGTACACATCTAACATGGCTTAATTAATTATTAGCTGAAATAAAGAAATCCAGTTCGTAGGACTTAAATCCAACTAGCAAAACTTGGTAACCTTGCTAATGCTGTTCTGGCCGATCTTCTTTATCAGAAAGTGTTGAAAATTTTAATTTTACCCTGTTGAGTACAATGTTAATTAATGTTTTTAAGGTTTAGAGTTAAATATATTAGTATAACTTTACATATAAAAAAAACTGCTATCTATTAAGTTTGTAACTGAGGGTATTAAATGCTTTTGAAAGTGGAGTTTTTCATTAAGGGTTGAGAGGTATTAGTTACCTACCATAGGATGGTCATTTATTTTGCACACTGATCACTAAATGATTGAATCTACCATGCAAAATAAGAAAAGCTATCTGACAACTATTGTGACAATAACAAGACTAAATAGATAACTAATTATGGGTAAAGGTATTGAATTGGGTTAAAATTGTTGAACAGAAGTAGCAAAGATTCATAAGATGGAAAATTGTCCTCATTTGTGCTCTGGGTTGATCCTCCAATCAAACAGTCACGGAGAGAATGGATTTAGAAACGGATCCATTTTGCAAACCTAAAAAACTTAACTCAAAATAAAAATATTAATATATACAACAAACCAGATCAATCCAGTTTATACATATTGTATGTTAACATCCTAAAAATACAGTATAAAAACTATATAAAGAAATAATCACATATTAATAATATTCCAGATAAGTCTTACAAAAGATGAGACGTACGATTATGACCGAACAACCTTACAAGATAACGGGGAAATTAAAACTGTACAAATATACAATCTAGACCGAACGATTTACAGAAGACGTACCGAACGGTCATACAAAAAACAAAAACAACAGATGATCGAACGGTTATCACACAAAGAAACTAACTATTACTGTTCGGTCTTAACTTCTACCTCGACCAAACTTTCTTCTTCCAGCGCCTCTTCCAGCAAAGCTTCTCCTTCTGCTCACATTCACACGGATGATCATTGCAACAGAAGGACAACTACTGAACGTACAAACGGACAAGACAGAAAATAGGGTAAGCTTATGTAATTAATTCAATTATCAACATATATCTCACTCGATCAATTTAAACAAGATAACTCATTAACTCTTTCATGCAAAGCCTAATATTAGACTCTGACTGTCCGGACTGTATAAATTCTATGTAGCTACGACATTCGTGCACCCGGGTGATGTAGTAACTGGGATACCCTCAACAGCTGCCACCCGAGGTTAGTCCGTTCCGTCCAAATTAACCATAAGGACGAGGACCTCCTGCCATTCCCACACATGACTTACCCTTCTCTATGTGAGAAACGAGTAATCACGGAATATCAGGATGAACCGCCAGCTTAGCGTGCCCACATTCATACTTTACCATTCCAATATCAAATCATGAGATATTCCTCCCCGGAACACTCTTCCATAACCAAAGTCATTTCATCCATATCATATTATATCATCTTTCATTATTAAAACCTTAACTGAACCAATTTGAATAATGATCCCTTAGGATACCAAATACCGCACGTTAGTTTTTAATCCAGAACAAGACCGAACACTTGGAGTGAGACCGAGATGTCTCCAACTCAAACATAACCAAATTGAGAGAGTTACTCACTAGTTGTGAAAAGGACCGAATATAATAATACTTCTCAAAGACAAATATAATCGAATGTTGTTTACCAAGTGAGCCAATTTAATGAACTGACTCTTGAGAGTTCAAACCGAACACCGTAAAGCCTAGGCCGAGTACTAGGACTCTAGGCCGAAACCAATTGAGACGGGTACTGTAGGACACCAAATAATAGTACTTGACGGAATCATATGAAGAAACCGATCGCCAATAAATACTTAGCTTCTTAATGAGCTAAACCTCAAGGAAACCGAAGGTCAGTTGAAGACTAAGCACTGTAGAGAGCGAACTCTATGGAGTTTGGACGAACGCTCTTATTATAAAGATAGATTACGGAAACGAGAACGAGCGTTTGGTGTAAGACCGAGCACTTACTTAGTACGAGCGATTGGTGTAAGACCGAGCACTACTTAGTACGAGTGCTTGGTGTAAGACCGAGCACTACTAAACTTATAGAAGAAAGGCTTGATAAATATAATAAGATATCATTTAAATAGTGTTCACGAACGAACGAAATATACAAATACATATAGATATACTTAAGTTTACCATTAAACACCAAGGAACGAATATCCTTGGTTGAACGCTTATATACAGATATTACAGAACGAAGACGCTCGATCCTCAACTGGAATTCTTTCCAAATGAAAGAATCCAGTTCCAACCGAGTCCACAGGAAAACCCAACGGTCAAAGATCTTCAGTGACGAACATCAATTTTCACATAAAACTCTAGACTTAGAATTCATAATCTTATCAATACATTTCTCAACATCTATCTTCATACATTCATACATCCATATCATAGTAAATATTCACACTTCATACAGTCGAAACATATCAACAATCATACGTCATATTCATTCAGAAATCAACGAACGTACATCTATTCAAAACAAGAATCTTAATCAAATTATATAAGCTTCCCTTACCTCTAAGCGTGACCGAACGTTCACAGTTCAGAATACGGATTCACCTTTACCAGAGACCTTAGTGTTCTACAGTCACGCCTTAAGAAACTAAATCAAACAGAAATCTAGAAACTCTCAAAACAAGATGATTGACTCATGCAACCCATAAACTAGGTTTGCATTTACCAGGAAACCAACCGACTGAATGAAGAGAGAACTTACCAACTTAGAACCCGGAACTGATCGGTTCAAACGAACGTTCTCGACGCTGGAAATGCTCAGATGTGGTTTGTTTGATGATCGGAAGAAGAAAATAGTGAGATTTTGTAAAGAGAAGTAAGAGCTTTTTAGAGAGAAGAAGGAGAAAAATGGAGTTTCAGAAGATTGAAGAAGATGGTTGCATGCAGAGAGTGGCGTGAATTTTGAAAAACTAAGTTTTACTTCTACCCTCCAAAACCGAACGGCCACTCGACTGCTCACACCTGTCTTCCACTTTCTGATTTTCAGCTCCCTTACTCGACATTTGTCTTCCACTCAAATGAGATTTTTAGTGTGTTTTTATTGGTTCTGACAATATCAATCTCAATATTACATATAAATTATTGAACTAAGTGCATACACGATGATTTAGATGTATTTTGAAACAAATAATTAGAGGTGGAATATAAATATAAATGACATGGGTCTCCTTCCACTACAAACAACATTGATATAAATATAATAATATCATATACAAAATTATACACATTAACTCAAGAAATCTAATCATTAATGCAAGTATGAAAATATGTTGTAAAAAGCAACATTCCAACCAGGTTAAAATGACTCAATATTTAAATGCCTCCAAAACATGAGACCTAATTACAACTAGTATGAATAAACTTCATGATAAATACTTTATCACATTAATTTTTCTGAGTGATAAATCTTAACAAAATTTAATTTTAAATTAACAATGTTATTTTAATTTTTCTTATAAGAATTTTTACCAAAGGCCCTGGTAATCATTGAAATCACTGAAATGAGATGGATAATGAACATCTCCTAAGAAATCCCTCTTTATAACCTGTGGAGGGTACTATTCTCTTCCCCCATCATTACACAATCAACAAACCTTTCCCAAATAACTTTATCTGTATATCTAGTGTTACAGAGGTCATATGTACAAGTTCATTTGGGAAAAGGGGTAAATACAGTATGCACAGCTTTTACAATGTAACTGAAACAAGAGTTATTTTGGTACATTGAAGATTGAGCTAAAAATTCCTCGAAAAAGTACCGATACTAGAAGCACAACTTCAAAACCACCTCATTGCTTTTTTCCCTTTGTCAATCTTTTTCTCCTCGCAGGGGATGAGTACCCTTAATTTAATATGCAGCAGAAGTTAGTGTGTTTAACTTAGCACCCTCCTACTGTTGTATCACTGAAATAAGCTGTGATGGCCTTCAATTTATTATTTAAATAAACTTTCTCCACCTAGAACCACCATAGACGAAGGGGTTAATTTTCAAGAGATAGATATTTAATAAGCCACCAAAGAATACAATGATATAAATCCCCTATTGGTTATATTATGCTTCACACAAGAACAGTGAAGATAATGCAGCATTGATAATCAATTATAACGTGGCTTGTTTCTTTTCCTAGTCAACCTATATACATGTGTCATTGTTAACATAGAAAAGTGGTCCTCAAACCAGCCTCTAACGAGTACACTAGGGAAATTGAACACCCTAAAACACTAGTTAACGGAAGACAATCAAAGAGTTACCACATTGTACACCCATATTCTTGTGTATTATGTTACACCACTTAGGCCTTTAAGAAATACAATAACCTAGTCATATAAAACATAACTTCGTCTCAATAGTTTACCGAACAGATACTCATCATCAAACTATCAACAATAAAATACTCTCAACCCCGGTAAGACATTGTCTCACACTCTGCCCCTCGCTCTTTTTTTCCGTTTACCTTAAGAGGTAGGGGTTATTTATATATACACTTCAAACTAAAGCACATCAAACAGATAAGAAGTTGAAATTACCTCTAGTGACCATGGTGGACTGGATGACAGAGATAACTCAGCCAATTGGTTGAAATTGATATTTCTTGGAAGGAACATGACAATTCTGGAAGCAATCTCCTTTGCAGCACTAAACAGTGTATGACTACGCAGGAGCAGCTTTAAGTTAAAATGGGATTGTAAAAAGGTATGTATCTTTGCACCAAGAAAACAGAAATCTAAATGGGAGATAAAATTCAAAAGCTGCAACAGAAAGGAAGCAAGTACCTACCCATCATGAGGTCTAAGCATTGTCTTCATGTCATAAGTAGTAGCCTTGAGATAATCAGGTCCCCCCCATGGTGGAGATAAGAAAACGGTATCAGCCTGCAAGACAATATACTGTCAATTTGTCAAACTACCCCGAAGTATATTACTTCTAAAAGTTGACTAACTTCCAATCATATTACACTATCCATAATCTAGGATAAAATTTTATTTCTTTTGTCATCCATTTTCATATGAAATTGTAAAGGCAACACCATACCAAATCCAAGAGGATGTAAACCAGGGAATAAAGAAAGGAACACATATCACATACCTTTGAAGCATAGAAAAAGAACAAAATTATAATATTTAGAAGTAAAACTTTCTTAACCACACCCGTTTTGGTAGGCCAAGAAAGAACTGTGCCCAACCGCCCATCTGTGTTCCCCCTCTCACTTCTTACAAAGATTCACACCCAGGTGTTAATGATTTGATACACTATACATCGCACAAAAATTACAGTGATGATCTGATTTTTCAAGGAATTTTAACATCTTTGAGCAGCAAATTAACAAGTATAACATATCTGACAAACTATTAAAATACGAGCTACATGATAATTATGTTGAGGCTTTCTGGAATGTTTATAAGAAATACAGATTACAGGAACTTGTATGGCTTCGGCTAGACAAGGGTTTCAAATCTTACACATCTGTTATGGACCTCTAGTTCAAATCTTGAGCGAAAAAAACAGGAGATGAAAGCAGTCATCAGGGTACAGATTATGATAAAATATGTTCAATAAGCAAGATGGCAAAGCACAAGTATCACCATGTATTGCTAAAGTAAATTGGAAGGTGTAGGTTATAGAGCACAATTACACGGGTAACATTAGTGTAAAAAAAAAGTTTTACTCAAGCTTACGTTCAATGCTTTTATTATTCATTTTAAGAATCCAAAAAGAAGCATCCTAGCCATTACATATCAACAATGGCATTGACATCCCCCAAAGCAAGTAATATGAAAACTTCAATACCTTTAACTTTGGTGCCAAGAGGAAGAAATCACCAACTATAAAGTCAATTTGATCAACCACCCCATAAATAGCAGCATTATGCCTAGCATAGTCAATCTTCAACGAATCAATATCGATCCCAATTACATGCCCACAACTGTAATATCAAGTCATTGTCAATTACAGAGATCAAAACTTATATTTAAAGATTAGTTTTCTCAAAGTAAGACATAATCATTTCACCAAATTTACAACATTATGACTGAATAGTGGAAGTTTAAACAAAACCATTGTTTCATAGTGGAACAAAACTAGCAATCAGGCCAGAATAACTTGATTGGACAAAAATGGTAAGAATCATTATGTCTTTATCCAGTTTAACAGTAAAAATGAAATGAATATTAACAATTTGTTGTTGGTAGTTACTAGACTATATAAATTGGATTACTAAGCACAAAATAAACCAAAGAGAGAAGAATAAGAACATATGTTAATCATCTAATATATGCTAAGTGAATGCCAACACCTATAACCATGCAATATATGCATTAACAAATTTTGCATGAGGGCAACACAATGTTCTTAGAGTTAAATATGGGATTCACTAGGTGGGAAGTCCAACTAGAAATGTATTATTTTGTGTCAGATGAAGTGTGATATTGCATCCATAAATTGACCCTTTTGAACATGAAGGCACTAAGAGGTAGGCTCACCAGATACATCACACAAATCCAAAGTAGCTTAGAACACAAGGAGGAAAGTGTGCATGAATGAGATAATAACAACAAACCCAAGGGCGTGTTTAATGTCTTTCTTGTTCTAAGTTATATTAACGAAATTCATGTTGCTAAAAGAATATATTAATCATAATAAATGTTAATTTATTTTCTTTCTTTGGAAAAATACAGAACTTTTTTATGAGTTGTTGACAACCATTCCGCACACATTATCATCATAGCTGACAAAAATTAAAATTACTATAAAATATATCAACAGTGAGTAATTCCTATTCAGTCCTCACCGTCGTGCAAATTGGATAGAGTTCCCACCAACACCAGTGAAGCAGTCAATTATCATGGCACTAGCACAACGTATTGCTTGATGCTGAGCAATAGCCTCTGGAGTGACAGAAAACCATCCTTCCTCGTCCATCTTTACACCATCATCAAATCTAGAGAACAAAGTATACCTCTGACACCAATATTTGGCAATTGTAGCAGAATATGATTCAGGCGTTTCTTGAAAGTGCATATCTGCAAAAATGAAAAAAAAAAAAAGCTTAACACAACAGCAAGATCTATCAATTTTTAATAACACGCTGCCTTTACTCAGCAAAATCTATACTTAGAATTAATATGTTCCATGATGACAGGAAATCAGTTTTTATCAATCAAAATCATACAAGCACCAATCCAGAATTTTAGGTCTTTGACTCGGAACAGAAAAGCTGTCACATAAGAATGTATCAAATCTTAACATAATTTACTCCTAGTAGAAAGTATTGTCATATCATTGGATCCAATTAGCTATGAGATTATTAGAATAGCAGCGACATTGCAAAGGCCAAAGAACAAAGCAGTTACCACGATTGAAATGTTGGCACAATCCTTCAGCTTCATTACATAATTTCCTCTGCCTTTGCCTTCTTACTTTCTTCCCACATTTTAACGTGGAAGGTTCACATTTAGATTCCAATCCAGACATATCAATTGCCGTGTTTTCCAAGGGTGTATGATTAACCTCTGGTGCTACTTGAATGCGTCTATCATTAGAGCTGCAAAGTACATTGGTTGATAAAAGAATCAGAAAAGCAAGTTAAGACATCCACACTCATAAAATTCTTGTGAGATATAAATCAGTCTCAAGCCTCCACTTAGAAGCCCGATATTGGTATTTTTATTCGTGTCATCCCTAATCATCTAATTAAAAAGATATAAGCTATGAGTGGAGCTACGCTGCATGATTTAAGCCTGACTGTTTTACCTAACTTGAACTTTTGGAGAGCTAACCATTGACATTTTCTAACCACTTCTAGTTTTTTATTGAAAGGCCATCAACTTTGCAATTACATTATCTTTCTCGGAAAAAGCTATTAGACATATTTAGACGACAGAAAAACATAAGATAAAGGTTTAGCATTTATACAAGGTGCAAACAATTACCTAACATTGCAATGTGAAGAGCTTTAAACAGATAATTTTTTCAAAATGATTATATGATAGTTTATAGGATTTATTTCAATGGTTTGAATTAGAGCTAGAGCAAACATTACCAAATAATATGATCTGGCATACTTGATACTGAGCAGCATGAAATTCCACAATTGCAACTACATCTCTCAAGACACTCGTCTGAATGATCAAGAGATTGGTTTTCACTATTTGTAGTGATATCAGAGACCAAATTGTCTGCAGCAACTCCAATCTCAACAAGGCACTCTTCATGTTGCTTTCCTTCCATGTTCTCTTCAATCAAGGTTTCCTCAGGTGCTTTAGTGAAATTTTGTATTCCACACCCCTCTGAAGACTTAAGAGTTTCACTATCATCTGATTCAGTACACCCACCAATTACCAGATGTTCCATCCCTGACGGTGTGTCCCACGTAGAAGTGCGTGTGCTGATATTGTAGAAGTACGTTCTCTTATAATAAGTATCCCAGAAGGCCATCCAGTCTCCAAGCACGGCATAATTATTTGAAACATCATTTCTGTCACATCCAATACCTTCTGAGCTCACAGGAAGCAACTCGGATTCAATAAGCTGTGGAGGACAAGTGGCATCACTGTCGTCATTGCAAATAGTCTCACAATCTGTACTTTTTCCAACAGTCGGTGAAACTTTTAAACATTCACCGTCCACCAAACACTCATCATATTCTGCCCCACAATAATTGACACCACCACCTGTCAAATGGCTTTCAGCAGAGACAGCAGAATCTGAAAAAGGTGTAGTTTTCAAATCAACATAATCATTACTGATTAAAAAGTCACCATCCTGAGCATCATTAGCCGCTACCTGATTTATATTATCATCATTTATCTCCCTGGACACACCACTAGCAGACCCCGTAGAGCAGGCTGAATTATCTACTTCACAAGAGGCATACTGCGTCATATCAATATCCATGGCACCCTCACAATAAGAAGATTCACTTTGGCCCAGCATTGATATACAAGATAAAGGAATACTAGTTTTTTCATGAAATTTTGCAGGAGACACAATCTCCTCCGTACTCGTTTCAAATAGGGTTTTATCTGCAGAGTTGTGATAAGTATCAGGATGCTTCGAACGTTTACCCTTTTTTTTTCCTTTTAATGGTCCTTTTTTCTAGAACAAGATAGACCAAAAATATCATCAATAGCAATCTAGAAAGTAATAATGGAATCATACAGCACAGGACATAAATGGTAGAGGAGTACCAGTAGGGATGCTCTCATTTAAAAGAAAATTTGATATAAGAAAACTAAAATCATGTCCTTCATGGAACTTGTTCAGATCACCACTGTATCAACAACTATTGTTGAAATTATTACAAAGACAGATATCAACTATATAGCTTTAAACTTTTTTTTTTCTGTAATTCAATCTGGACATCACTATTTCTTAATCAGAACCAGAGCTGACAATGCGTGAACCAGCCAAATCTCTTCCACTACCGTGTTAATAAGTTAGGTTCACAAGCTAACAACTAAGTAAGCATTTGGTTTTATTGTGGCATCACTAAACTCATATTAAAACTAAATATGTAAGAGAAAAGGTGAAGTTCATTGTGCAACAACAGTTCAAGCATGCCACGTGGCCTGATTTGTTGAGCCTAAAGGGTTTGCTTACCATAGAGTTTGGGCTTGGTTAATTAAGCTCGTTATCAAACTCGAACACTAGTGAGCTTAGATTTCAAAATGAGTCAAGTTTGATGAGAAGACAAACGGACTTATTTTCTAATCCAACATTGAGCCTAAACTGTAATATTTTTTTATTGGGGGAAAAGCTTGAACAGTGGATTTTCACTACTGTAAAATGAGAGGTACACTTTAGAAGAAAAGAAGAGTATATACTTACAGTCATTGATTGGAAAGTTAATACAGAAGATTTTTTGTTACAAAAAATTAGGGAAAGAAGACGGGGTGCCAGTCCAAGGCCAAGGAAAGCTTCCAGATACTCACAAAAGTGGTTTTAAGATCAATAATTTTGTTTGGAAGAGAAAAAAACTCATTTTTTTTTCATTTACATAGGAAGCAAGGTTATCAAACTGAGAGTTTACGTAAACTCGTGAGAGTCTCGACTCATAAATTCAACTCGTAAACTCGTAAGAGTTTACTTCAGATGAAAAAATATTATATAAATAATATCTTAATTCAAATAAGTTTACAAAATTATATAACTTTAAATAAATAAAATTTATAGATATATTGTTCATAAAAATAAATATTGTAAAACACAAATACTTAGATTATTGTCATTAATTTTGATGCATTTCATTAAGGAGGTGAGGTGATGGCATGACCATGGAGAGAGATAGAGGGGCGCGAAAGATAGTGACAATCAGGTCATGAAACCCTAAACTCCAAACGACCTCGTTTTTTTTTTATTTTTCTTCCTTTCAAGCTTGCAGAATGCGATTCTACATGATCCTACCGATTTCACAGTCAATTATACCGAGTTTACACAGAAAAGAGTTTACTTCCGAGTTAACTCGGAAGTCATGTCTGGGAACTTAAACTCGTATGTTTACGAGTTAACTCGAGAGTTTGATAACTATGACAAGAACAGAATGCAAAAGGTAAAAAAAAAAGCTATTTTTTGGTCCTGCCTAGGGGGTTTCCTTCATCCCTAAATACTAATGTCACTTGCTGAAATGTAAAAGGGAAAGAAAACTATTGTGCAACAATCACAAGCTACAAATTTTCATCATATACATCAAAGCTACTTATTTTCAGGGGGAAAAACTTAAAACAGATTTCAGCCATTATCTCGAATACACAGTTGAAATCCAAACACAGCTAAAATCTCCCAAAAAAATAACCCTTCCCAAACACGATATCAGCAGTCGATTGTCCAAACAACGGCTATACCCCGAGTATTTTCCTCACTTGACAGAGAATCCAAAAACTACTAAAGCATTCAGCCAAAATAATTAATCTGTATGCATACCTCCCTCTTTGACTGGAAGGAAAGAGGAAGCCCCAATTCATCCAGCTGTTTGTTAAGCTCCAAATCCTCGGGTGTAACAAGGCCAGTAGATTCTTCTGCATAAAAAAAAGAAAAACAATAAATAAACTCCACCACGCACAAAAAATACCACACCGAGGTTGAGAAGAACTTGCCAGGAAGAGGGTCAGAACCGTGATTGTCAGCCAATTTCTAACACGCATCAGAATTCCAAAAGAGATAAATGTTTCAGTAAAAAAAAAGAAAATAAAAAGAAACAGAGAAAGAGAGGGAAAATAACGTTACCAGATGTTCAACTGAGTAAGAAACCTGAATGCCATGGTCCCTACAAAAACCAGAAAGGGTAATAAAGTAAAACCTAGTTTTAAGAGTGCAAGAAGAACAAAGAAAGAGAGAGAATAGAAGAATGTGTGAGTGAGTGAGTGAGTGAGAACTAACCGGAGAAAGACTTGCGTGACCTTGAAGAGAGAACCAAGGGCTTCGATAGCGGGACCTTCGTAATCGGAATCCGCGATGATCATGTCTCTGTCCTCAAAGCTACAGAAGAGTCACGGCGGAACGGTTACAGTGTCTTCTTCTTCAGTTGCTTCTTCTTTCGCAAACTATGCAACCCCTTTATATACTTCACAAATTTAAAATTAACTTTTGGCACATTTTGTCCAAAAAGAGCATATATAATTTTAATGTAATAATCTATAATATATATTATTATCAAACTAATTTAATTTATATATTTAATGTTTATTTAATTTTGTGAAATATTTTTTCAATTATGATAATATATTCAATGAAATATTAATTATAACTTTCTTTAAAATATGAAAAATATATAACTGTATAATATAATGTGATATTTGTGATTGACTGAATTTAATTTATCCACGTGTAATTAATAATTTGAACTGTTTTATATGCGTGGATAACCATGGAAAATATTTCGCTTTATATCACCATTTTTTCGCTGCCTGTTATATTACATCAAAATTTAGTTTTATAAACTCTAAGTAATTATAACAAAAATAGATTTAATTATCTGAACATGTAAATTGAACTATCATAGATTCATCTTTATTCTATAATAACCACAGACAAAACTTATAATCATCATGCTTTCAAAACTTTCCGAAATGCATAATAAATTTTGATCAAACTTACTCTATTTTCCATTAGAATTCCTAATGTAGACTCTTAGTAAAGAATAAACAAATCCTTCAAGAAGAATTAAAGCAAAAATATCTTAGGGAGAAGGTAATTTTTTCTGTAATAAAATTTGAATGATTAATTTTTTTATTTGTGAATTTTATTTAAATAATAAAATAATCAATATCAGCTATGATGTTGGTTGAATATAGTGAGAAATTATATATGGAACTAATCTCTCTCGTGTTGAATATACACATAGGGTCCTCTATATATAATAGAAGAAATATGAACTAAGCCAAAATACAAATAAAAAATTAATAACAAACTAACTAAAGATAAAAGATAAATATAAAATAAAGATAATATATCTAACACTCCACCTCAAGCTAGTACATACATAAGTACCATGTTACTAATATAATTTACCAAGGTCTTGGTGAAAATATCTCATTATGTACTCGAGTGATACCAAATTGCTAATGGTTTGCAAGACAACATAGAAGACGAAATACCAACCCAATCCCCCTCCTGAGCAACAAATCTTGGAGGTTGCTTCATGTAAATCTATTCTTGCAAATCGCCGTTGAGGAATTCCACCCACGGATAAAGAGGTAATTGTTGAAGAGCCACCACGCTATAAATAAACTAACAAAAATCATCTTTTCCATAGAAAAAAAAACATATATGAATGGGTCAAATGCAATGGTGACAAAAGAGAGGTCAAAAGAGACAGCAGCGGAAGAAGCCATAAATGAACAGGAGACAGAAACTATAAAAATCAAAGATTCTCCAATCGAGGCACCTGAAGGTAATCTCAGTGCTCTGAATAGTTGTTTGAGAGGAGACAAGACGTGCAATAACACACTATGAACCTGACTTTGATATCATGTTGAATATAGTGAAAAATTATATTTGGGATTAATCTCCCTTTTGTTCAATATACACATAAGATCCTCTATTTATAATACAAGATATATAAGTTAAGTCTTAACAAAATAATTAAAGATAAAAGATAAATATAAAATAAAAATAATATATTCACAATACTAAACAATTAAATAAGTCATTACATTAAAGTCCAGTTCAATGTCATTAAAGAATTAATGTTTGAATAAGTCAATTAAAGAGGCCGGTTAATGTTTTTAGAAAATTTAAAATGCTTTATAATAAAATGTTATTTAGGTAAGAAATTTAAAAAATAAATTAAAATTTTGGTATTTCATTTGAGTAATTAAGTTACTTAAAAATAATAATTTAAAATTCTAATTAAAATTTGAATATCCTTATTTCTGAATTTCATATTTTGAGAAAAGTTTGAATTTATATTTATTTAAGTGAATCTAATTCAATTTAACTTAAAATAGACTCAATTTGATCTAACCTTCGATTTATTCAACTTAATTTAATACAATTCCAATCAAATTAACATGACTTAGGCAAACATAACAATATTTGTCTCTTACGTACCTCGATTCATCCCAATATGGACCTAACCAAATTTTATTTGACATTAGCTTAGTTCAACTTGATTAAACATGATTTTGTCTTGACTGAACGTGACTTATACTTGAGTTGACTCAACTTGACCTAGACTCAAGTTAGTTTGCTCTAACTTGTTGATGTTGACTAAGTTCGATTAAACTTAGACTGACTCTAATCAATCTAGGTCTAAAATGACTTAGTTTGATTTGGGATAGGATCTACTTAACTTGATTTTGATTAAGCTAAGCCTAATCAAGTCTTAACCGAATTAGGATCCAACTCAAATGAATGTGGGTCGATCCTAACTCAATCTAACATGAGCTCGAACCGATTTAGCTCGACCCATGACTAGTCGACTTAACTAGACTTTATTTGTTTAGATTTATTCTACTTTATTAGTCTCAAACTAACTTAACTCAACTTGAGTTTAAGTAAACTTTGCTCAACCCAAGTTGTTATAATATTACTTAAATTAAACTAATTAAACTCAAAGTAAGCTTAAGTCAATTTTATTTTGACTCTAATCTAGGTTGATCTGGACTCCAATTTAGGTTGACTTAATTCAACTTTACATTAAATCTAGGTGTTGTCTTATCTAGGTATCACCTCTTTTCCATAATTTGGAAATAATTTTGTTTAAAGTAAATTTAGAAAAAAAAATACAAAATTAAAATGATATAATATTCCACAATCATATTTTAAAATATTTTCAATCAAGTTTAAAATTAAGTAAAAATAATATAAACTTAACATGTTATATTAAAAAAGTACAAATCTTAATTTAGCGTAAAATTTTTAATTTACCTGTAAGAGTTCGTTAAATCACCCACAATTTCCCAGGGGAGACCCTCAAACACGCTCTCCACGGTGAAACAATTACCGGTGCAGAGAGTAATAATGGAAGACGGCGAAACGACGGAGGAGGTGGTTGCCGTTCCGGTTTCAAATAGCGAGGGCGTCGGTGACGAGCAAATGTTTCCGCATTCCCCTCGACAACGCGATTCGGACGAGGAGTCTCCGCAAGAATCGTTGCGTAAAACGAAAGCTTCAATAGAAAACATCGTCGCCGAGATTCTCGCTCTGAAGAAACAGGCCGAACCCAAACCACTCCTCACTGTCCGACTCAGAGAGCTCCTCACTCAAACGTTCCTCCATTTCGTCACTCTTCGCCAGGTTCCTCACGCGCTAGGGTTTTATCTTCGCAATGCGACGTCGTAACGGAACTAACTAACGCGCGTTTCGCTTTTTCAGGCCAATCGCTCCATCTTGTTGGAGGAGGAGCGCGCGAGAACGGAAACTGAGCGTGCGAAGGCGCCTCTGGAACTCACCACGCAGCAGCTTCAGAACCTGATATACGAGAAGAGTCACTACGTGAAGGCAATAAAGGCGTGTAACGATTTCAAGTCCAAGTATCCTGATATTGAGCTGGTGTCGGAGGGAGAGTTTTTTCGTGACTCGCCGCAGGGTATGAAGGACTCCGTTTTGTGTAGTCACAGTGAACATAATCTCGTGCTGAAGAGACTCAATTTTGAGTTGTTTCAGGTGAGTAGCATTTGCTTATTTTATTTATTTGTTTTTATTGAATCAGACATGGTTAAGAGTTGTTAAAGGCTTAGGAGTTGGAAATGTTTGAAGTTCTACTGTTTTGTTGCGTGTGGGATTTTGTGGATGAGTGCTGTCAATGTGGCCACAATTGCGGTATCGTTGTGTTCCTTGATTCTGGGGATAAATACGGTGAATGTGACTATAACTGTAATCCTTGCTGTCACGAGCATCGTAAAAATCGTGACAATAATATTGAATCGTGCTGCACATAATTGTGGTTGTATTGCGGGCGAAACAATCTTAAAACCTTGACTATAATTTCGAAATTGCAGCTGCGGTTTAAAACCTTGTACGCACTCTGGAAAAATTTAATGTATTCTATGTTGAGCCTACACTTAATATATTGTGCTCTCAGGGTATTCGATTCTTCATATTAGATGTTTAATACGCTAAAGAAACTTTGTGATATTGTAGTTTGGCAAGTTCCAGGATTTACCTATGTCTTAGTATTATTATGGAATATAGTTTTTGTCCAAAAAAGGAACCAAGAGAATGGAAATATTTGATTTTCAGATCTTGGTAAATGTTGAATTGTACTATTGTGGTCATGGATGGTTTTGCTTCCGGCACAAGTTTTGTATTGACAAGCTAACACGTTCTTTAAAAGAAGGATTGGAGGGTAAATAGATGGTGGCGCCCTGTGTCAACGTGTCTCTGTATTTGAGAGAGGTATACGGATTTATATAAATATAAATATGCAATAGATTGAAGATACCTGACTTGATACTTTGTGGATAAGCGGTTTGAGAGCAACATCTTTATGCATTTTCCCACTAAATGAGTGTGGAGATTTAGATTAGTCATTTAATAAGCATATATACCTACAATGTTAGACTTCAGGTTGGGAAGTTCATTGTCCCATTAATTTATATTTAAAGCTTGTAGTAGTAAGTTGCGTTTTCTTGCTAATGGTGAAATAAATGTGCTTGTACTTATATTTGCAATGTTGTATCAGCGCAAGGAGCTTTGCAAGCTTCATGACAAACTGGAGCAGAAAAAGAAAACTCTTTTGGAGACAATTGCAAACCGAAAGAAGTTCTTGTCTAGCCTCCCTTCACATCTCAAGTCTCTCAAGAAAGCATCCTTGCCAGTGCAAAATCAACTAGGAGTTCAGCATACTAAGAAACTAAAGCGGCATCACTCAGCAGAGTTGCTTCCACCACCTCTTTATGTGATTTACTCACAGCTGTTGGCTCAAAAGGAGGCGTTTGGAGAATCTATTGATGTGGAGATTGTAGGAAGTGTCAAAGATGCTCAATCTTTTGCCCACATTCAAGCTCACAAGGACACTGGTAATTGAGAGTTGATGTTTCAATTCTAGCATTTTATCGATTGGAATCTATGTTATCCATTATCCAGTACTATTAGCAGCTTCGGTGTATCTGCTGGTGCAGGACTATAAATTTCAATGTTTCAGTATCTTGTAGGTGATTCAATTCCAGTCCCCCGAATATCACTTATGTATTACCTGGAATTTAGCTGCTGTTTACAATAGGTTATTAAATAGTTTCAACACTAATCACTGGATAATGAGTAAACGAAACGAAGTTTATTGCTAGATTTAAAGTGCCATTGTCATTACTAATGGTCTTCACTCATGTTGCTTTTAATATTTTCCATATTTCTCATTTTGTTTGCTGTGGTTTCATCTCTCAGGCATTTCCACTACTGTAGCGAGTCCGAAATTGGAAAATGATGAACCTGATGAAGATGGTCAGAGACCGAGTAAAAGGCCAAGGAGGTTTCAAGGCAAGGAGAGCCTTGACCAAGTAGGAATATTTCAAGTCCACCCACTTACAGTCAATCTCCATATTTATGATGACGAAGTCTCTGATTTAGAGTCTGCAAACCTCGTTACTCTAAATTTTGAGTACATGATGCAGTTGAATATTATATGTGTCGGGATCAAAGCATCTATTGATGGTCCTGAGAATGACATCTTAAGCAATTTGTTCCCTGATGACACAGGTCTCGAGCTTCCTCACCAGGTTTGGGCATCTTGTTTACCTGTCTATCTGCAACTTTCGTTTTTTCTATCCCCGTTGCATTTATATGTCATTTGTTTTTGTTTGGATGGTGATGCAGTCGGCTAAGCTCTATGTTGGGGATGCTGTAATGTTGTTTAATTGCGATAGAACTTCACGTCCTTACAAATGGGCTCAGCACCTGGCTGGTATTGATTTCTTGCCCGAGGTGGCTCCATTGCTGCTTGCTAGACGTGAAACTCCAGACGGTGGTGAAGGAGCCAAAGGTGAAGATTTCGTACCGAGCATTTCACAATATCGCCAGCATAACCGATTGCAGACAGTTCTGCAGAAAATTCGTTCAAGGATAAAAGCACGTTTGGTTCTTCAATAACAAGTCATTTTCTTATATTTTTACAGTTTTAGAATAGGAAGTATCCTCCTGGGTGTTCATTGAACTGAAAACAATGCAGTCTGAAAAGCTTGCTTTTGGTCTATGTTTTGGTTATATTATTGTAACTCACATCTTAGTTATTTGGTTTACCTGCTGTAAATACTTGTAACCTATATTTTTTAGGATTTTGTTTTTTTATCCCTTTGTTGAAATTACATTATATTTTGGAGGTCCAAAGTATCATGCTTGTAACTGTGGCTTTTGATGGTTACTACTTCTGAATAAAAAATATGAATTTTTTTTTTTTCATAAGTTAAAATCAAAGATTACTTTTATTATAAACATTAATGTCAATATCAAATCCAAGAACAAGCGCTCAGGAGATTTTAGCTACTTCTACATGCACTGTCACCTTGGTAGAAAAAGACATTAACTAATTAAAAAGTACAACTAGTTTTCTTATTCAAAGTATAATCTTTAGGTTTAATCCTTTTCGACATCCCTATTTATGTACGAATGTCTCAATTGGGTCCTCGTTTTTTAAAGTGTATCAAAATGGTCCTTAATTTTGAAAATTGATATCAATCGAGTCCTTTCCGTTAGTCCTTTCCGTTAAGTTGAGTGGATGCTGAGATGACGAACGAACGCTCCTCGTTCGCTGGTGGACGAGCGTTCGTTCGCTGGTGGACGAGCGTTCGTTCGTCATCTCAGCATCCACTCATAATTTTTTTAACGCCGTCCAGCCAACTTAACGGAAAGGACTCGATTGATATCAATTTTCAAAATTAAGGACCATTTTGATACACTTTAAAAAACGAGGAACCAATTGAGACATTCGTACATAAATAGGGATGTCGAAAAGGATTAAACCTAATCTTTAATATTTAATTTAAAATGATTTGAAAACTTCCTAAATGTATTTTCATACTATTTTCAAGGCATTTGTTAACAATTAAACCCCTACTAGTTACTTGTAATGGAATAAAGTTGATGATGACGATGCTCTTTTCAGTTTATGCACATTCCAGCCAAAGAAAGAAACAATGAGGAAGCGAGTGGACAACTAAGGTTAACTACCAATTCTCTTGTCATGCAAAGTCAAATCTCCATAACAAAATGCTGAAGTTTTGGAATCCATATATTTATATACATTTTCTGGTAAAGTCTACAATCGTGACCACACTCATACGCAATAATGTTTTCTTTATTAAGCAGATAATATCCAAAAGCATAAGACCTGGACTATCTGCATCATACGCATATAAATTTTAAATGTTATTTTCTACTCATATGGCATTACTTAATTTGCTCCTCCATATATAGTTTGCAGACAGCTAGCCAAAGCAATATTTGTTAAACTTGTTCCAGCAAGTTCGAACAATTCTATGTCTCCATTTCAGTTATTGTTGGTAGTAGCAGTACTGCTTCTGTGGGTGTGGTCAGAGGCTACAGTTAATGCAAATGATGATGAGATAAAAAGGAGCAGCATAGAGAAGTGCTCAATGTTGAAGTCGAAGATTGTTGTGAACATTGGAGCAGCCGTAGAGTTGAGTTCTCGAGTGGGAAAGGAAGAGAAGATAGCAATGGAAGTTGCAATTGAAGATGTGAATCGACAGAGCTGCTATGAGCTTGCCTTGAACTACAGTTATAACGTTCATCGCAACCCATCATCTCCCACCATCTTCGCTGCCGGTAATTTTCAGTTACTTCACATTCTTCTCAAACTCAACCTCAACCTCTACCTCTGTAACTAAATCATCTACTTCAACCTGAAAACAAATACTCCTACTTAATTAATTAACAATTATCCTAAATTAATTTTAATGTTATATATAATAGGTTTTTAGTACATGACTTTGAATTTCTCTCTGTTCAACGCCAATGATCTGTAAAAGTGGGATTGAAGTTCAATGTGTCTTGAAAAGTGGTTTGGCATAAAACAAACACACCCTATGTTAATAACGCTTACTAAAAGTATATAATTTTAGTGATACAAAATAATACTCAGTTCAATTTTGAAAGCAACTAGAGTTTAAATATTAGAAAAATAATTTTTTGTGTACTAAGTATAATTAAAATGATTATCATAAAGTAAGCATAAAATCACTGTACATGGAGTAGAGACCATTTTTATATGAAAATTAAACCAGTCATACTTTTGAAAAATCTAAACCATTCATTATCTAATACACTTCTTTTTTCAAGGTTTCTTATACTAAATTATACCTTACAAATATTTTATCAGATTGATGTTAATTGAACATATTATTAATTAACAAGGCGGTATTAAAAAAAGCTGTATCATCTCAAACAGTTCGATATGTTTAAGTTTATTATTTTTTAATTTCATGATTTTAAAAAGTAACTCATTTTCCTTTTAAGTTAAAAGTTATAATAGAAGAATTATTAAAACACCTTGATAAATCACAAGAGAAGTTCACATGTCCCAGATACTACTAAAAAACATTAAATAACAACCAATTCAAAAAATAAAAAATAGTTAAAACTTTAAATACCAATTTATAAATTAAAAATTATTTGTATATGACATAATAAATAAAAAATTATAATTAATTTATGAATTATAATATAAATTAATCTCTAATATTAATTATCAAATTTTAGTTACTGAAGAACTAGTATTTAAATTATTATTTAATTTATTATTAAAAATTAATTTTCATAGCTAATATTACAAACAAATTTAAATTTTAATTCAAAAATTAATTATAATACAAAAATATTTTAAATATTAATAATTTTTAATTTATAAATTTCTGTCTAAATTATTTACTAAAATGACTAATTATTCTTTATCTTTAAATTTAGTTGTTATTTAATATTTTTTTATAGTATTTTCATGTTTTTCTAAAAAAAAAGAGAGAAATTAAGTAGGATATATATATTTCTCTTTTAAAAGAAAAGAAGAAATATATATTATAATCCTATTTTTTAACTTTTTAAGAAGTTCCTGGACATTTCTTTTTTTTATTTTACGATTGATATTTTAAAACATACTTTTTACATTTTTCTCATATTTTAAAATGAGAATGGATGATCCAAAATATATATAGAAACAAAAAGAAATATTTTTTCACCGAGAAAGCCTATAAGCACACTGTTCAGTATGTGTTCCATTTTTTTCATGCAACTACACAGATCTTGCAAACAACAAACAAGTGCAAGTTGTTGTAGGAACAAAACTCGATGCAGCAACATTATTCCTCTCCATCGACGAAAACTCAAAGGATGTTCCCATCATATCTCTAACCTCAACAGCTACTCCAGAAATAGCTTCAATCCCATTGCCACACTTCATCCAAATGGGCCATGAAGTCACCCTTCACATGCATTGCACTGCATCCATCATACACCAATTCCATTGGCGAAAGGTTACAGCAATTTACGAACACAACAATCTCTTTGCTTCTCATTCAGAGATACTGACAAGGCTCTCTTACTCTCTGCGCCTGGTCAATGCTGAAATCGATCACCATGTAGCTTTTGCTTCAATGACCCTTCTCTCAAACCCAACAGAGATCATAGAACACGAGCTTACAAGGCTCAAGAGCAAGAGCAATAGGGTGTTCTTGCTTATTCAATCCTCCTTGGAGTTTGCCACTTTGCTTTTTCAGAAGGCAAAGCAAATGGGAATGATGGAAAAAGGGTCAGTGTGGATCATTGCAGATGATGTAGCCAATCACCTTGATTCCCTTGATTCTTCTGTCACTTTCAACATGCAAGGTGTCATGGGGTGCAAAACCAACTTCCTGGAAGTGAGTGAAAGGTTCAAACGTTTCAAGTTCATGTTTAGGAGAAAGTTTGCACTGGAATACCCTGAGGAAGAAAGATTGCATCCGAGTGTCTTTGCTCTCAGGGCTTATGATGCTGTTTGGACCATTGCTAAAGCCTTGGAGAGCTCACAGGGAAACTTTTCCTTATCAGAAAATATTTTGCATAGTGATCACGAGGGCCTTAGTGGGAAGATAAGGTTCAAAGGAAGAATGTTATTGGAATCACCAACCTTTAAGATTGTCAATGTTGTTGGAAAAGGTTATAAAGAGTTAGCATATTGGTCAATGGAGTCTGGTTTGAGTGAGAGCCTTGTTGAGCATGAGGTGGTGAACACAACAACAACTAGTGCTGGTTCTGCTAGATTGCTTTTAAGTTCTGTGGATTGGCCTGGTGGGTTGAAAACAGTTCCAAAAGGTTGGGTGTATAATAGTAGTGAGAGAAAGCCTTTGAAAATTGGGGTTCCCGCTGTCGATCCATGTCCTCAGTTTGTGAATGTGAGCCATGATAAGAGACTGAATGAAACCCAATTCACTGGTTTCTCAATCAATGTCTTTGAATCAGTTGTGCAACGCCTGCCTTATCACCTGCCTTTTGTTTTTGTGCCATTTTATGGCTCTTACGATCAGATAGTTGAACAAGTGAACAATAAGGTAAAAATCATTATCCATGCTGATTAAGATCATCATGATCAGAAAAACTTCTCAATAATTGATATATAATGTTGGTATGATGTGTGTTTCTAATACAGTACCTTGATGCTGCTGTGGGGGATATACAAGTGGTGGAACATAGATATGCATTTGCTGAATTCAGTCATCCATATGTTGAATCTGGCATAGCCATGGTGGTGAAAGTAAAGCCAGATAGATCCAAAGAAACCTGGATGTTCATGGACGCTTTCACAAAAGAAATGTGGATGCTGATGGCAGCAATGCATCTGTTCATAGCATTTGTAATCTGGTTCATTGAAGGTGAAAACAATTCGGAGCTGAAGAGTCTTGGGGCCATTCTCTGGTTTTCTGTCACAACATTGTTCTTCATACACAGTAAGTCTCAGTAATGACACTCTAAACTCCTTTATATATCTCTTACAATTCATCAAATCGCCATTCATTACTTACATTTTTCATTCATCAAAATCCTTAATTTGTGTTAGCATTTAGAATATTGAACTTAATTAGAATAAAGGGAAAGTGTAAGAACTCCTTCATATCCTTTTCTAATAGCTATATATATTCACCATTTTTTGTCTCTCTCTATTATGAATGCTTGTGATATGTAGGAGAACCAGTAAATAGCAACTTGGCCAGAGTAGTGCTAGCACCTTGGTTATTTGCTATTCTAATTGTGACACAAAGTTTTACTGCGAGCCTTTCATCCATGATGACAGTGTCCCATCTTGAACCAGCTGTGCCTGATATACAAACACTGCTGAAGACAAATGCAATCATAGGGTGCAATAAGAACACTTTTTTGGTCCATTACTTAGTTGATGAATTAATGGATCATCCTACATTATATTCAAAACTTGCTACATTTATTTTCTTTTTAATAATTCAAATGTAAATACAATTCATTACTTTCTTATGTCCTTTCTCTTTGATTGATGAAGGCATTTCCAAAAGGTTCAAGTTTAGCAATTGACATATCCCGAGCAACCTTAAAGGCCATAGAAAGTGGAGAAGTGCAAAAGCTAGAAGAGAAAATGTTGTCTACAACGAATTGTGGATCTACAAACAACAAAATACAAAATGAACAACTTGGTCCTCAACCTTTCTTTGGCTTGTTTGGCATTTGTGGAAGCATTGCTGTCATAGGTTTATTGGCAACCATTGTTCACTTTGTTAAAAGGAAAGCACAAACATTTATGAATTACCTATTACTGTCACAGTTACAGAGAGGATTGCAGATAATCAAACTTTTTGCTCAAAAGCATCCATACAAGTACAGAAAGACCGCACCTGCCCAAGATGCAAATAGTAGAGAGAATGTATCTCAAAACAATGAGCTAGCTACACCAAGTATTGAGTTACCAATTAACTTCCACACATGACTCATCAACTATGAATTTGGATTCTCTGCTTAGTTTTTTGTGCTTAATAGATACTGAGTTTTAGTGTTTTAAAATATACAGATAAATGATAATCATGACATATTTTTACATTTATTTGACACATAATATAAGGTAAAATAGTCATGTGTAAAGTTTTGTATTTTTGAAAAGAAAAGTGAATAAAAGGTAAATAAGATACTATCAAATCAACGTAAAAAATTTAAATGTGTCAAATAATATTTTTCATATATATAACAGAAGGAGTAGATTCACCTACTTACTTTTATACTGTAATTCTTTAATTCATGTATACTGTGGATATGTATAACTAATTGTACTTCGTTCATTAGTAAGGTGCATTCCCATCACAAAATTTATTAAAAAGTTGAAAAACATTAATTATAAAGTTTTGAAGTGATGCATTACTAAAATGTGGTTGGATGTTGTACGACCATATAATCTCAGTTAGATGTTTAAATCAATAATCAGTATTGCCTTCATTAGCATCCATGAAATCACACCAAAAGCCCAACTTTTAGGAACATATCACCTCAATCCAATTATGTATGACAATGCATATTTGCTTTTAGGTTATTGCTTCCTACACCATATCAAATTTTTTCAGTAGTTAATTATTTGTATAAATGAATGCAAACCATATCATTTTTATCAGTTTTTAAATTAAGTTAAACTTAAAATTTATTATCAGAATTATAATTTAGAATGATTTTAATAAAATATATTATTTATTAAACATATTATTTTCCTCGTTATTTGAACATATCCATTAATATTATGTTCCATTCCTAAATTAACTATAATAAAATTGGGTCATGCTTTTTTGGTGGCCCATGTAACGTTTTTATGACTGAATGGTAAGCATGAGTTGTTGAATTAAAACGTTGAACATGTCCAAAAAAGCTTGAATATCGATGTATGACTAATAACTATTGAGATAGCGACTATGTATACAAATTAACTTAAAATATTAAAGAGGGTTGAATAATTACTCAATTTTGTTTACATTTTCAACTTATTAATTTTCTATGGCATATTATTTTACCATTAAAAAAAGCTAAAATGAGAAGAAAATAAAATTATTAGTAAATAGTAAGGGGAGGGTCCTTGTGAAGATTTGAAGAAAAGAAAAGAAGGGCTTGGAATGGGTTAGGGTCCATCTAAAGGGTGGTGCAATGAATGCGTGAAATTCACGCAAACTTTCAAGAAGGTGAATCTCTTCTTTACGTTCTTTCTATTCTATTCCATTCCATTTCATATACATATGGATCTCCGCCGACAATAGCGTTCTTTTTTTTTTTCTCTCTCCCAAAGTCAAAATCAGACTGTATAGTAATCATGGATGCACAATGCTTCCAAAAGATTCCAAAAGCTTACTTATATAAAATATATAACTATTTTTTTAATTTTATTTAATATATGATCAAATAATAACAGTCCATTCATTAAATTCCGCAACATTTTGCTAAATTAAAATAAAAAAGAAAAGAAAAAGGGAAGAAGACGTGGAGAAGCGACAACTCATAGTTATAAGACAGCTTGCTACAGCTTAGAAGCATTTTTGCAAGTACTAGTTCATTTCATTGCCCACTCACACCAACAACACAAGCTACAGCACCGGCACTAGCATCCACCATAACCGTTGACGCGTGCGTGCATATTCTTCCTTGCTCCGCACGTCACATCGCTCGAGCGCGGCGTCGCAGATCTCGTGATCGCCGATCCGAATGGACGGTTACGACGGAACCGTGAGGCTCGGCGCCATTAACCTCAGGCACGATCGCGCTGATTTGGACTCCGGCCCCGACGTTTCCGTCTCCTCGCCGGTCACGCGGCAGAAAGCCGCCGCCGCCAAGCAGTTCATCGAGAATCATTACAAGAACTATCTCCAAGGATTGCAGGATCGCAAAGACAGGTTCTACTACTATTACTACGCTACCTACGTCACCTAACTCGCTCACCTACCTATTCATTCCTCATTCACTACTATATTATATTTCTTTCTCTACTGCTTCATTTAATAATTCTGCACTGTCAGGATCGATTTCTCGTATTCGAATGTCCTTCACCGACAACGTTGTATGAGAGCTTTTTTTCGTTCTAATACTCTGTTTTTAGAGTAGAGTCTCGTATCTCGTATCACAGGAATTCACATGTTTATACACACACGCATCATTTAATAGTTTTAACGTTGAATTGAATTTTCACAGATTTGGTCGAATATTTCTTGTTGAGTAGGAGAGTAAGTTTATGTTAATGATGATACTTTATTATAGTACTACTATATTATTGTTAAAACCTTAAAAGTTAAGTTGATGTTGATCATTGTGATATTATTACTATGTATGTCTAATGATCTATCTAGAGTTTGGTATACATGATTACTACTAGTAAAGGTAATATGAGATGATTTGAATTGATCATGGTTTAAGTGGATACCTAATTGGATACTTTATGCATTTATGTTGTTTCTGTTTCAGACGCAGGGCGCTGCAGAGGAAAGTGCAAGAATCTCAGATACCGGTTGAGGAGAAGGAGGAAATGATGAGGAACTTGGAGCGCCGAGAAACTGAGTTCATGAGGATTCAGAGACGTAAAATTGGAATTGACGATTTCGAGCAATTGACGGTGATTGGGAAAGGTGCTTTTGGTGAGGTATGCAAAATATAATCTGCATAAACATTTGGTTCCTTCTGAAGGTGTGGTCACTGATACCTTTGAGAAAATATAGGTGAGGTTATGTCGTGCTAAAAGTACGGGAGAGATTTTTGCCATGAAGAAATTGAAGAAGTCAGAGATGCTTAGTCGCGGACAGGTACCCGTTAGCCAGACTTAGATGCATTGATTGATCTTGATAATTATACAAGTTATTGCATGAAACAAGCAAAATTCACAATCAAGGTTTTGGAAAATGGTCTGTCACTTTGGTTTCAACTGTTAGGACAAGGGGACTCTTTCTGAGAGCAATTGTGGCCATATTGTCAACATTTGTTTGCAATTTCTTGCCATGTTAGGGATCGCAACTGCAATTTAGAAAGCCTTGTTCGAATTTCACAATTCATTGGCGTTTTCCTCCATTTAATTGATTACATCAATTTTTTACCAATTAAACTGATTTTGTGTATGATGGTTTGACTCTGGTAAAATTAGAATTTGAACACATTAAGTGACCTAGCTTGCATCATAGCAGCACTTATTTGTAATTTAGTTACTACAATATGAATACTTTTATTTTATTTAATTTTTGGAATGGTTAACCTGTTTAGTTGGTAGGCAGAATTATTTGAACTTCATGTCTAGTGAAAAACAAAGTGGTGGTCAGATGTATCCACTTGACTGTCTCATTTTCCTTGGTTGAGAAGGCATTTTACAATGAAAACAACTTGCTTCTTCCGTATACCTTCCTGCTGTTTCCAGAAGCTGGTTACGCTTGTCATAATAGGGGGAAAATGGAATAAAAACATCCATTTTCTTTGAGCTTAGGGTTCAATTATGATTAAAAGTTCCAGTACAAGTAGACAAGAATCTTTAGGAGTTATTCTGACATTTGGCTCAATTTGTGTGCTTCTCTTGATATCATGATATTAATCTAATTTAGGTGGAACATGTTCGATCCGAGAGAAACTTGCTGGCAGAGGTTGATAGCAGATGCATAGTAAAACTCCATTATTCATTCCAAGATTCGGATTTCCTTTATCTCATCATGGAATATTTACCTGGTGGTGACATTATGACATTGTTAATGAGAGAAGATATTCTTTCTGAAGACGTTGCTCGCTTCTACATCGCTGAAAGCATTCTTGCTATTAACTCGATACATCAACACAACTATGTACATAGGTATGTCGCTATTATCACATGGTTCAGTTATTGCTCTATTGGCAGCCGATAGTATCCTCACCTAGTGGCATAAGGCTTTTGTTGGTGTTGTTGGCAGTTGATCTTGTAGCCTATGTATGCACAAGAGGCTGCAAGCAGTGGGGCCAAGAACACTTATATGGTTCAACATGGCTCATTGCTTGGTCTAACAAAGATATAACACACTGTCTGGTCTGAAATCATCAAAAAACAGTATTTTTAGTTGCATGCAACTTACTGCTCTTTACAAGGATGTGATGCAATTTATATTTATCTTTTCAGATCGCAAAAGACTATATTCAGTTGTAGTCCACTTTCATGCTATTGTGAATGATGAATATAAAACTATGGTACAGTGGATTGATTTGTCACTAATGTTAAGAAAATCTTGAGGTGATAAAAATATATAATGTTTCTGTAGAAGGATTTCAAATTTTCTGATTAAATAAATTTTCTCTAGTAAGATAAATAAATATAGTTATACTCAGTTCAAGATATTCTACTTGTGTAGGGATATTAAACCAGATAACCTGATACTGGACAAAAATGGTCATTTGAAGCTTTCGGACTTTGGCTTATGTAAGCCTCTTGACGATAAGTATTCAACAATTTTATTGGAAAATGAAGATCTTACCAGTCAAGAATCAACCAGTGAAACTGAAGGATATTCTGCTTCTCCTTGGTTGATGCCAAAGGAGCAATTACAGCAGTGGAAACGTAATCGACGTGCATTGGTATGCCGCTACCCCATTTCACGTTCCTTAGTGGGTATTAACTATTTGTTGGCATAATAGACAAATAGTAAAAAATGTATGAAGTAATGATTATGTGTGTTGGATCAGTTTATTTGTGATCAAATCAGTTTATAATCAAAATATTTCTGGGAGCAATTAAAAAAGGAAACAACCAATTAAAAAATGCTCTAGATTAATATTTCATATTTATTATGTCACTAACTTCTCTGAGGTGTAATATTAAGTGGTAGTTTTGTTTGATATATGAAATCTGTTAATTCTTATGAACTTGTACACCTGTCAGGCGTACTCAACTGTTGGAACTCTTGATTATATGGCACCTGAAGTTTTGCTCAAGAAGGGCTATGGAATAGAATGTGATTGGTGGTCTCTTGGGGCAATTATGTATGAGATGCTTATTGGGTATCCTCCATTTTGTTCTGATGATCCAAGGATGGCCTGCCGAAAGGTATTATGATTGATTGATTCTCTTATTTTCTTCATATCCAAAATTTTTTCATAATGACCCAGCGGTTCTGTATTGTGCCAGATTGTTAACTGGAAAACATGCCTGAAATTCCCAGAAGAACCTAAGATATCAGTAGAAGCAAAGGATTTGATCTTTCGCTTACTATGTGATGTGGACTCAAGACTAGGAACAAGAGGAGTAGAAGAAATAAAGGTGACAACTCTTATTGGTAGCCCGTGTTTTTTGACAATTCCTTCAAATACTGGAATAAACCTTATTTCTAACTTGGTTCTCCAGTCTCAGGCTATGTATTCTGGGAATGATTCAACGTTGTGCTTTGAAAATACCTGTCACTGTTATGCCCTGATAATCCGCATAAGTCCTCTCTTAACAAATCTGCACTTGATTTTTCAGGCTCATCCATGGTTCAAGGGTGTTCAGTGGGACATGCTTTATGAATTAGAGGCTGCTTATAAACCTACAGTCACTGGGGATTTAGATACTCAAAACTTTGAGAAGTTTCCTGAAGTAAGTATATATTACATAAAAGTTTATGCATTGAGAATGAGTGAAATTTATTCATAAACAATAATTTCTTGTAGGGTCCAAAATTATTTAATTACCAAAGATTCGATGAGTTTAAATGAAACATCATAATGCATGTGCAAGATAGTATCTCTTAGAAAGTGGATTTAGGCCTAATTCAACTCTACAAAATGGCTTGTAAGACAAATTTTGCACTTATATACTATAATTTGATCATATTTTTAGTTTATATGGGATCTCTAACACAAACCCTCATGTTGAGGCCTGAACATCTCAAGCATGATACTAAATATTTGTAGGTGGTGATAGTGACTCATAAGTCCAACAAGTCTGATCAGGATATGCTATAATACCATCTTAGATAGTGGATTTAGGTCTAATTCGATTCTACAAAATCAGCTTCTAAGATAGGTTTGCACCTATATATGTAGTATCATTTGATAATTTGACAAAATCTGTAGTCAATGGGAATATCCAATAGTATCCTTAATGATTTAATTATGAGCTCTCTCAATTTCTCATCATAAAGAAAAGCTATTCTTCTTTCTTCTGTTTATACCTTCTAAACAAGGGTTCTTGCCTGGACAAAGAGGTCTGCTATACCTAATGCCCAACATGAAATTCACATTTTTTTGGAAGGCTTGGTTTTATAGGGAACAAGCATACAACCCAACTGTCTCTTTCTATATAAATAGTTTAATATCGATATAAATTGCCGCCAGTGACAGTTGTAGACGGATTATTTAAAGTGGTGTTGTAAGAATTGACATGTTTTTAAAGTAACAAAATATATGCTGGCTATATAGTATTTAGTATTTTATTGAGAATTGTTTCCCTAATCTTTTAATAATTGTGGTTTTCCAAGATTGTTATTTGGCCGTCACACCTTCTGATTTTGTTATCATTTACAATGAGTCAATGATAGAGTAATTTTCAAATTTGAGCCGTAGAGGCTATTTATGTCTTCTGTTTTTTATACTTTCTAAAGTCGAATGACTCTAAAACACACCTAAACTAGTGATTTAAATCATTGACAGGTAGATGGCCCACCATCCGTAACAGCAACTGTTGGACCTTGGCGGAAGGTAATTTGTTTTCTTAAGCTTGTAATTTATCAAGTTTGTTAGCAAGAGCTTACGTGCTTCGTGCCAAACATAGGTATGTCATGTGTAAGAAAAATGCAAACATAAAAAAAAAAAACTTCATTTCGTTGCACCATATCTTTAACTAATAACATTGATTGATTTCTTTTTTTGACTATGTCTGTGTCCTATTATATTTATAGATTCATAGGTTAGTGCACCACTTGTTTTGGGTTTGGAGGCAAAAATTTGTTTTAGTGTTATTTTGGTTATGAGGAGTGTATACTCTGCTGGTTAAGTAAACTATGAAGTTTTATTCAAACAAAGTAAGGTCTCTGTTGAGTTAATGAAATATTTTAGTTTATTGTCTAGATTTTTTCTCTTGAAACTCGGCTTCAACGGTTTTTCAGATGTAGCATTGCTGCTGTTTTCTTTAACTTTTCCATTGTAATTAGCGCATATGTTTTCAGATGCTAGGTGAACGTGCAAAGATAAAGAAAAAACTTCTTTTTGTTTGAACAATATCTGTTGTCTTATGAATTTTCCAGCTTCTTTGATAAGTAATTTACTATTTATTTAAAATTGAAATGCTTATGGTATTTTGTTTTGTTTATGATGCTCTTGCAGATGCTGACATCCAAAGATAACAATTTCATTGGATATACTTTTAAGAAGTCAGACATTCTTACATCTCTTGAAAGTTCAGGTATGCAACTTATGGCAATTCATCCTCTTAGTGACTGCCTGGATTTAAACTTCTATGAAGTAAGAAAGCTGGTACAGTTCATGCTGAAATCCTAGGGTGAAACTTGAAAACATTTACATTATTTTTATGGTTAAGAGACAACGTTTTTAGATGATGATTTAAGAATGATGACGTCTAAGAGCATGTTTGGGGAAGATATTTTTTTATGTTTTCAGCTGTTCTAGGATTTCTTTTGTATGTTTAGATAATAACTGAGATTTGTAAAAAAAAAATTGTTTCTTTTAGGAATCTGATAATTCATAATTTATGATGAGTTTTGAACAATTTTTTCCCTTTTGAGTTTCATGATCCTTTTTCTTATGATTTGATTTATTTTGTTTCAATCAACCTAAATTAATTATGGTACAGCTACTTTTCATCAAACTTGTCCTAAAAAGGAAGAGTACAATCTATTATAATAATAAATTATGTCAATAATTTATTTTTCCTAATTACACGCCCGAAATCTACTTGATACTACGATAAAATCTGAGGAAGTAAATGACATTAATTTAGGCAAAGAAATATATTTTCCTATCTAGATAAACTTCGCCATTCAAAAGCATGAGATGAAATGGAATAATGATCCTCCATATCCATTTGTAGGCATACCCGAAGAAGATACTCCTAAAATAAACACCTTGGGATGACCAAGAACATGACAAATACTTTCTGACTAAAATCTGTCTTTTACAAGCATTCAAACATTAATCCTCAGATTTTACATAATATTCTGCAGATGTAGATATCAGAGAAAAGGGATCATCAAAAGCCCCTTCATTGATTACCTTGTTAGGTATGAATTCTTAATGCACATATGCAATGTATTGTTTACCTTGTTAGGTATGAATAGCTATTCTTAATGCGCATATGCAAGACATGCACGCATTTCTTTGGGCCCTTGGAGAATAAATATTCTTTGACAGATCAAGACTGCAGTATTTGTGTAGCTTTGGTTTTTTCCAGTCTGACCAATATTGACTGGTAGTTATAATCTGGTATATAAGGCTCGTCTCTCACAGCTGATGGAACAATGTGCTGTGGTTATGCAGGTCGGATTGATTTGCAAGATACTGTCATACCAGAATCTGACCAGAAGCCAGAAGCTTGAATCAAACTAACTTGTTTTACTTTTATTGGAACTTGTATTCTATTCTTTATGCTTGGCGTTTGAAGGTTGTAGATGTCTGAATATTAGCAAGCAGGTTCATAATTCAATTATAGGGATCTGGATGATGGAGTAAGGTCATCATGGATCATGGCGGGGTTAATACCATGAGGCTCAGTTATACCGCACAAACATGATATTATCCTTGACATGAAGTCAGACCGTTGCTATACAACTCCTTTCCAGTTTCCTGAAATCCAAGCATTTAAGGTGTTGTTAAGTAATGAAAATTTTGTGTCTATTATTTTATTTTTTCTCTTTGTATACAAATATTTTGATCGAGTTTTTTTGCTACCAATATTGTGTTTAGTATATATAGATTGCCATACCCTTGACTTTATACATTCAACTGGAACTCATAAGGTTATAAGTTTGGAGCAAAGTGCAACATCAACACCTTGACTAACTCATTAGTTTCAGAAAAGAAAAGGAAAACCAAATTCTAGGAGTGTCAAAAACCTGTTTGAGCACATGGCTACGTCAAATAGCAGCACCGTAAGTGATGTGAATATAGTTTTTAACACTTCGATTCAAAATTGCCGACCAAAACATATGATTTCACCCTCACAAGTTTTTAAAGTTACCTTTTTTTAACTAAATTTCTAAATTCTAAAATTCTAAAATTCTAAAATCATTTCTTGCCTTAAATCTGTCCTAAAATCGTAATATTTGGTTTCTGGATAAAAGAAAATTGGTAAAACTTTCAGTAACTTAAAAATTAGAAAATCAATTTTAAGAGAAAGTTGAGAGATTAAATTCATATATTGACTGTTCCAGATGATTAATATGTTATTAGTAATATTAATAAGTAGCCATTCTCTAATATTATTAATAGTATTATTCAGTAGCTATTCTCTAATATAGGGGTATTTAGAACTTTGTGCACGTTTTTTTTTACTTTGTGAAAGTTTTTTTGTTGTTGACAGAAGTACTTTGAAAAGTTATTCTTATTAAAGTGGTTGAAAAGTTAAACCTAAAATATTCTGATATTTTCTTTGTTTTATTAATTTCTTGATATTTTTTATGTTTGAGAGTGCTATTTTTACATTATTTTCATTCGTACAAGCCATGAATAGATACATCGACTTTTTTTCTATGAAAATGTTGTTATCATAAAATTAAATTACTTTCATTTCTCATGTTATATGATTTAAATTAAATAGATTCTTGTCATTATAGGTTTATTTTTTGGAAGTATACCATTGAATTTATTTTCTTAACTCTTATATAGGTTTACTCTTTTAAAAATTACAAATAATAAGGTTAAGTTGTGTTAAGGTGGCACGACTTCGTTTTGAAGAAGTCGTGTTTAGTAGAGGTGATTTGTTCGAAAATTAATCAAGAATAAAGTCATACTTGAGGGTGGTGACTTTTAGGATTTTAGTTTATTGTGTATGATAAAGAAATCATTTAACTGGATGAAGACTTTAATGTTTTTTTTTAAGGTTTCACACGACTTTAATATTAAAATATTATATAATGAAAGAAAGAAAGAAATACTCCAATTAATAATAATAAGAGTGAAAGAATATATTTATTTTTAATTATTTTAGCTATGTATTTGCAAAATATTTTATGTCTCATAATACTAAACTAATGAAAGAAGCATTTATAACTTATTACGTCAAAATGAAAGAACCTTGGATAGGTTATTTGTTTCCCTAAGAACGTTTTAGTTTTATTTTTCTTTTTTATTTATTTAAGCTATCTTAGTCATTCCACCTCACAAATATTACTAATCCATTTTTTAAAAGAAATCTAACAACTATGTTCATCTTCTTTATTTGAAAAAAAGTTTGTAGAAAGCAAATTTAAATATTTGTATTAAATTAAACCACCTTAGGGTTGTTCCGTGGTGTGAATTACAATTAATTTGAAACAAAATTTCTACAAATCTAAAAGTTGAATTGATTAAAATTTGGATAACAATGTGAGCAGTTGGAAAGGTGATTTGAAATGTGAATTAGCAATGACACCTTATTTTGTCAAACTATCATTCTAACTCATTAAAAACATACAATTACATTTCCAATTTTTTTCTAAAACTCATAATATGCATATTAAAAATTAATTAAAAAACACGACACATAAATAATATTAAAATCATGTTATTATAATGCGACTTCAATATTAAAAAAATAAAAACAACTAAAGTCTTTAACGACTTGAGTTAAAATAAAAAACACTAAAAATGATTATATACGAGACTTCAATCTTTATCAACTTTGAAAAAATCATGTTAAACATACATAACTTTAATTAGTGTTAATTAATTATAGTCGAATTCGTATTTCATAGGAATAATAACTTTATCATTTACACATAAATCGTCATTGGTATACTACTTAATTATATATAATAAACATGACTTATTCAAATAAAATTACATACCTTCATATCCTATTCATAATTAAAAAAAAAACCTACATAAATAATTAACAAAGCAAATTCATCCATATACATACAAAAAATCGTCATTACAACTTTGTTCACTTTAAGAAATTTGGGGAAGAGTGATTGAGGGAATTTGAGAGGATTTAAAAATAATTTTTTTTTTGTTTATTTGAGTGATTTTGAAGGTAAATGAGAGTGAATTTGGAAGTAAATTTTTTTAATCTGTGACGTCAATCAAATTCTACACTAATTCTTACAAACTTTACCTTCTAAATTCACTCTCACTTACTTCTAAATTCACTCAACAACAATAAAATTTATCTTTAAATCCTCTCAAATATCTTCGATTACTCTTTTTCAAATCTATTCAAGTGAATATTTGTAAGTAATCACAGAAAAGTGTTCTTAGATTTTTATGGAATGTATGACAGTGAGATATAGTTCTAATGGTTTATGTAGGTGCAAATATCTTAAAGACAATGAAACATGGTATAAGATATTTTTGTATGCATATGCCTTTTAAAAAAATTATTTAATTTAAATTAACAAACATATACTTTTTTTTAAATCAAAATCTGACATTTATTTTCTTTAGTAAAAAAAGGTATATTATATATTCTCGAAAAAGACATTTCTGAAAAACATAATCATGTATATCTTGAAACAAATCCAACCAAAGGCTTAAACCGGAAGAGCATATCATCATGTCTTCCTTCTTCTACGGACCCATTTTATATCTTTCTTCATCTTTTCTCCATAATCTTCTTCATTTCTTCATGTTTTCAGCTATGAGTACCTGTGCTCCCATTGTTTTCTTACGGCCCACACATATCTCCTTTGTCGTTACACCATTTATTTAATATCATATCTTTAATAATAATACAAATTTTAAATAATTTGACTAAAGATAAATTATACGTCATCCAAATCCTACCAGTAGATTTTATTATTTTATTTATAAATTAAAAAATAAATAAAAGTAATTGTGATAGAAAAAGTCAAAGAAAAGCACATGACTCTTGTAAATAATGATCTTATTTGAAAAGGAAGAACAACAAGAAAATATCAGATTTCTTAGAAATGAAGTTTCCAAAAGAGGAAGCGTAGGAATAAAATATCTAAGATGGTGGAAGGAATAGAATAGGAAGAAAGAGAAGGGAGGTGGTAGATTTTTAAGTGCAACAATATAATAGAACTGTTGTTGATGTGAGTGATACATTCGTATTTTTTAAGAATTTATATTATGAAAATTTTGTTATAATAAGATAAACAATGTGAGGAAGGAAGATAACAGATATTTTTGATGGGCAGATGAAAATATCTCCATGCTAATGTAGCCTGACGGTGACGTGGCCATGGACTGGCCCCATGACACGTGTAAAAGCGCAGACAACTGTATGCCCTTTTTGTTCACCATCACCGCCCCTTTCTCTCCTCTTATTCATTCATTTCCTTCACCTTCCAATTCCCATTGCGAACAAAAATATCACACACAAACATACATATAAGATGAACAACAATTTCAGAGTTACCAGAACGCCAGAAGAAACTCCAACCACTTCTTCCACCTTCCTCAACTCTCATAACAACCCGATTCAGGTATCTTCACTCTTCGTTAACTTTTCTTTTCTTTTTACTTTCTTAATTTCTTCTTCTTCATCTTCTTCTGAGAAACTCTTCTACGGTTAGGGTTACGGATGGGATGAAGGATGCTAATTTTCTTTTTTTTTTTTGAAAAACAGAAAATCTGTTCACGCTTTGCTTGCTTGATCTGCAATGGAGAATATTCTGATATTCGTAATAACTGTTTTTATTTTTTATTTTCTTTTTAAGGCGAGATTTCGTAATCGTCTTTATTTAAATTCATTAATGATTTAAAGTCTTCCTGATATTAAATCAGAGACTTTGGAGGTATTGGCTATTGGTAAAAGTATTATTATTATTTTTTTCCTGAAATTTAAGTGGTTGTAATTAAGTGAAGTTTGGGTTTCAACTTGCATTACGCAATTCATAAATAAATATCGATGTAGAGTTTGTATATTTAATGTATGATTAGACAGGAGCTTGGTTTCATGTTATGTTTGCTTTATGAATTTAATTAATTAATTGGGTATTTTCAAAAGATATAAATCAAATAGGAAATTAATTGACGAACTTTGATCTTAAGTAACTCTGTCTGAAATCTTGCTTAAAGTTTTAATATCTGTGGAATTACAAACAACTGACTGCATATATAATATAATTATTTTGTTGTGAATTAAATTAACAAATATTTTCTAACACACAAAGTTGGTATGACTTTACCAAAAAATTAATCGGTGAGTAAGTTTCTTTTCTTAAAAGCGAAAGTTTTTATTTATTTTTTATTTTTTTATATATTTTATAATTTTAAAAATCTCATTCTCTTGAAAAATAAATTAAAGCACTAAATGTAGAGAAATTTGTTTTCCTTTCCTTTCAACTGATAGTAATTTGTTTTTATTTGCAAATTAGTGGTATACTATGTATTCTGTTAACATGATTCTGGGGTTTGATATGTATGTATCAGGGCATTAGAGAGATAGATTCCACAATGGCTGCAGAGTGGACAGATGAGAAACACAGCATGTATATAAAGTCTATAGAAGCATCTTTTGTTAATCAGTTATATGATTCTAAGCAAATGAGAGCTTCCTTTCCCTGCAAAGGAACTTCCTGTGTCCCCGCTACCACTTCTGGCCAGGTTTACTTTTTAAGTTTTTCTGCACTGACTTGTTTATAATATGAACAAAAATTAAGAAATGGGTTTGGTTGTTATCATGAATGCCATCACTATAAATCTGTAAATGCAAAGATTTGTCAATCAGGAATTAACATAGACTCGACTTTTGAGTTTGTTATGATAAAAAATCAAACATCAATTTAAGTTATTACCTTAAACATCAATAATTAGCTTATCATGGAGCTATAAGATTAGCCTGGTAAAATTTGGAAGGAAGAGTTAACCAATTTGGACTTGAAAACTCGGTCTGTAATGTGAGGCTTTTGCCTTATAAAAGATTATATACACGGCCTATGATGATCTTAAATTAACTTGTATACCTTCCCTCTCTTCTTACACCTTAACAGGACTAAGTTATTTTTTTCTTTTGAACAGTTCAAGGTACTTCGTGGCGGGTGTTGGCAAAAGATCAATTTTGAGAGAGTGAATCCGCAAACGAGTAGGATTAACCAGTGTCATGATTTGACGGAAAATCCATGGATTCAGCACTATCGATCTTCAAGCAAACAGAGAAGCACAGTTGCTCCATCCCTTCAAGAGAGTGTCAGTACCTCAAGCAAAGTTGTTGATTTAGGACAAAGGAAAGGAATTCCCTCTGGGTCAGGACATCTTCATTTGTGTGAATCTCGTGTCTGCCATAAAGATATGCTTTCTAGTGACACAGGTGACCCAAAATCTTCTTCTCCTTTGAAAATATCATCTTCAAAATTGGCTTTACTGTCTGAGCTTTCCTGCATGGCATGCTTAGCATAACCCACATTGTTTTTTTCATTTCCTTTTCTTTTGGTTGTGTTATATTTTATGTTTAAGACCAAATATGATTAACAAATGTTATCTGGTGGCCCTCTATAAAGGGTATAATAGAATTCCACCTTTATAGTGTAATTAAGTGAATGTTTAGATACTTGATTTTATAGACTATGGTTAAAATTAATTTTGAAGTAAACTATGTTTTAATGTTTTTATGTTAATAACCAACAGAGTGAGCATATGATCGAAGTTCATTTTAATTTTTTTTTTTAAAAATAAAAATAAAATATTGACCTAATCCAAAAATGCACTATTTTTGGTAAGCATTATCTAATTACTTATAAAACTTTATCTAAATGATTTGAAAGATTAATGTGATACATTTAAGAATTAGAAGAATAAAAATGAACAAATTTAAAGAAAAAAACAAATTAAATTTTAAAAATGTTAGTGATACAAAACTTGTCTTGAGTACTTAACCTAAACACATAAACACTTACTGAAATTACATCAGTATGTATTTTAAGTTGGTTTTGGATGATTCAACCTGAATCAAACCAGATACATAAGATTTCGATGGGTCTGGCATTTGCAGTGTGAAGATTATTGCTTCATGTGTGCATATTTCATCCATAACACAATAGTTTAGGTTACTGCTTTTTTGTATATCTACTCTCTGTTATGATTTATGGATTCCAAGTGTTATTCCATTTAATGAAGCATTTTAATTTGTCTGTCTGTTCCTTGCAGAGATGTCAGGCCAGAACTTTGTTGATGATGAAGTGAAAGGCAAAAAGCAGAATAAAAAAAGCAAAGTGAAACGACAGAGATCTTTAACTGATGCAAAAGACAATGATCAGGTAATATATAATTTTATATTATAACTATTTTTTGCCTGGGATCTTAGAATTTCATGTGCGTGGAGCTGAGTTATGACCATTTCAAATTGTTTTTTCAGATGGTACCTAACCGAAAATCTTCTTCTGGTGGAGATTTTACCAAAGATTTTGTTTTTGCTTGATTAAAATAGAGTGAAACTCAGTTTTGTTTCTGCAAGATTTAGAGTTGGTCACGTTAGTCTCAACTATGAAAAATATAATACTATTTTAATCCCTAAATTAAAAAATGTCGATCAATCCTAATTGATGATTACAAGAGCTGTATTATCATTGATTGACTTCCATTTTTCAAACATTAACATGTTATCAACACACTTTTTGATAAATACTTTTGATTTATTGTTATTTAAAATTCATAAAAAGACTACAAAAATTTTGTTGGTCTCTTGTTCAACAGAGTCTTGTTCATAATTTTGTAGTTTTCAAGGAATTTTAATTAACAGTAGACCAGTGTGTTAAAAAAAATGTGTTCTTATCATTTTTTTTTCAATGTGATTTTGGTTTTTTAGAACTAATGTGACTGGTCTCAAAATTTTCAGGGACAAAATAATAGTTTAGTCACTTAAAATTCGAGGAGTTATCACAAATGTGATTTGCTGTAACTTTTGTGGATGACATTATCTTACTTAGCATTGGAGTTACCAGGGAATTATTACTACTATGATGAATTCCTGAGTCAAAAAGATTCTCTGCGGAAATTGCACATGCTAATATTGTACCCAGAAATTTAATATAAAATTAATACTTGTTTATGAACACCCATGCTTTAGGGTTTTCTAGAGATGTTGGTGTCTGTCATAAAAATGATTTTGTTTTCCCTTCATGAAGTCTCTGTACATACATGAAAAACTAATTTCAGTATTTTTTTTTCCTTCTTTCCGATAGACTAAAAACTTGTTATCTTTTTTTATTTTTATTACTATCTATAAATTTAGATACATCACTAGTGATTTATTTCGGTAAAAATAATTATAACACAATGTTAAAATGTTTCCTTTTACTTAATTATCATTTTTAATTGTGAAACACGTATGATGTGTATGATTATTAATGCACCCATCTACTGAGAAAAATATCATTAACATATACTAAAAACAACAGAGAACATATAAGATATTTAAATGTGACAAGGGATTATGGAAAAAGTTAATTGATGCACAACATTAAAGAAATTGGGATAATAAATATCCTATTTATTGACTCTCATTAATAAATTGCACAAATAAATTCTAATCTAATTACTTGTCTCAAATGTCATGAAATTGTTGTAAAACTATAAATTTACAAGTCTTTTTTTTATATATAAAACACATGAACACATTTGTATTCATAAAATAATATACGTGCTAGAAATTGGGTCTTAAAAAAGATTAACATAATCAATTTGTTTTAGAAAAACCAAGCTTTAACACGAAACCTTGTTGAGTTAGAAAAAAATGGAAACTTTTTACATTAGATTACTAACAAATATAATTCATTTTCACTCAAAAATGTATGTCACTTACAAATAAATGATCCATAATATTATTATTATTAATTAATATTAATAATCATAATCATCTTTATTCCACTATTTTTGTGAAGTTAACTTTACTATTATATTTCTTCACTGTTTTTATAAAGTTAATTAAACATGCATAATTTTTTATTGTAAAATGAGTTAGAAAATGAATTTTGATCAAGAAAAAAAAGTTAATAATCCTAATTCATTATCCTGTCGATCTTTTATCACACCTAAACTATTAATTGATATTTTGTTACGAAGTACCTTAATTTTGAAGTTATTGTATATTTCCTTTTTTTTGTTATGTAAATTTTAATTTTTATATAAAAGCAACCTTTTGATTTAAAGAATAAAATAAAATAAAATTATAGTTAAAGTAAAAAACAAATATATAAAATCAAACCATTTGAATCAAATTATCTAAAACCAAGTCAGTATAATAATGAAATTAACTAAAATAGAGCCGTTGGTTGCCTCAGTCATCAGTTATCTTTTTCATATTCGTAAAATCCCTAATTAGGTTTGCGACAATTCCGCCATTTTTTTGCAGCTTCGACCCTCCGCACAATTGCATAATAGCACAATCGATTAGCTCTACAAACAGGACGTGTAACCCTTCTACGTCAGAACTTACATTTCCTCTGACTTGTAAGTATCATTGTTTAATTATTGGCTATTCCTCTTTCGCAGTGTGTCACTATTTATTTAACATGCATAATTCTGATCTCTTCTTATATTTATATAGTAATTAGCTTTACTTCTAAAGTTTTCTTCCGGGTCAAGATTCTTTATTTATGATATTTACCATGATTATAAAAATGCCAAAGAATTTGAAGGATCTAAGCATCTTAACAAACAAAAAAGCATTGTATTTTTAGGATTTTAGGTAGGAGAGGAAAAAAAGAGAATAAGCTAATGGATAATCTGAAATTGAAGTTGCTGTTGATTCGATGATTAAGGGCAACTTATAAAACACCAATCCCTATTTATACCATTATTAATTAGATTGGGATATATATTTAAACATAGTGAAACACAGAAGCCATTCTAAAGGTGATCATATATGATGCTCTCCAATATTCTAAAATGCAATAATGATATTATTATTAGGTACATTTAACACCCTCTTCGAGATGAAGCTCACTAAGCATTTGGTTAGAAGTAAACACATAAAAAGGGAAAGTAATTCATGTCTATAGTATACATGCCTTGAAAGGCTAGCAGGACCATTTGAATAATATGATTATTGCCTGAAAAGCAGGTTGGAGTATTGCTAGACCAGGGAGAAAGAAACTTCAATGGAACAATGGTTAGTGAAAATTTACTGACAAACAGTAATACACAACCAATGGTTTGGGCTGGTGTGAATCATAACCGGTCTCTACTTGATTAGAAACCAATATGCAGAGAAGTTGCCATAATAAAAAAATTAGAGAGACCCTAATTGTTAGAACTGAGAATGTTTCTTACCATCTTATTAGTTACATTCCATGAAAGCTAATATGTGAATAACCCTATCAATCTTCAAATCATTGGTCAGAAAGGAAAGGAGGAAAATAGATCAAACAAGTGATTAACTGTTAGTAGATTACCCAGTGTTCAAGTTTTTTCAACTGTATTGTTTCCTACAATGATTGATATATGATGATCAGTATCTTGATTTGAGAAAATAAACTAGTGATCAATTTGAATTTGAGATGGAACTTTTAGCATTAATGAGTGTTTATGGGCCCTTTATATAGTTTGGTTGTACTCTGCTGGCAGAGAGTTTTACACTCTATAGTGTAATGTACAACTTTTAGTATCTGTTGGAAGTGTTTAAGCTCTTTCGGTGTACAACTTCTATTATTATCTGAGAACGTTTGAAGTTTTTATAGTTTTTTTATACGAATTTGATTACAACTTTTAGATTTTTAAGTGGTTTGGTGTATAACTTTTAGTATGTGTTGGGAACTTTTAGGCTCTTTATATATATGGTTTGACATAAACTTTTAGTATGCACTAAGAGTTTTATACTCTTAAATAGTTCGTGTACAACTTTTAGTTCATCTTAAGAGTTTTTAGAGTTTGATGTATAACTTACCGGAGAGTGATTGACCTCTATAAAATGGTGTACAACATTTAATACAACTTAGAGTAATTAAACTCTTACAATAAAGTGTTGTACAACTTTTAGTAGAATAGAACGATTAAATCTTTTATATAACAACTTTTAGTACAATAAAACAATTAAATTTTTTTGTATAACGATTTGTATAGCTTAGAGGCTAAACTTTTAATATATAATATGTATCAACTTACAAGTTTTAGTATAACTTAGAGTGATTAATTAAGGTTTCAATATAGATCATTGTTCAACTTTTAATATAACTTAGAGTTATTAAACTTTTTATATAAAGGTTTGCTAATATTTTAACACAACTTAGAATGACTAAGATTTTAATATAGAAGGTTGTACAACTTTTAGTACTAATTTAGAGCAGTTTATTAATTATTGCATGACTTTTAACATAACTTAGAGATTTATAACTTTTAGTGCAAGTGATTAATATCTTAATGTACAACTTTTATATCACTAACATAATATATTTCATCTAAGACATATTTCAAATTCAACCATATCAAAAGTAAGTCTACAGAGTTATGGTTGCTCGGATATAAGTGTGAAAGATACATCCATAAGAAAAAATCTCAGCAGAATTTCAACCATAGGTTTGTGACTGCAAATAGATGTGATAAGCGTTGTGTGAACATTGTACTTAATTTCAACCATAAGTATGAGCCATGAAAGAAATAAATCAATAAAAAAAATATTATTCAAGCTTTTCAAAGTTGTCAAATAAAGATGAATAAAAATAAAAATAATTATAATTTGGCTGATAAACTATGATTTATTGATTACCAACTGATAACATAAAAATAAAAATAATTGTAATTAAGTAGTTAATCTATAATTTTTCAATTAATGCAAAATATATATTATTGAATAATAATTGAATTGTTATTTGTAATTTATAGTTATTAATATAATTAATAAAATTATTAATGATAAATATTCTCCACATGCTTGAATGTGGTAGTTACCGTTTATTTACCAATTATGTTATATTTTAGTTGTAAACTAAAGGAAATTTAAATAAAAATAATATCGAAGGCTATTACCTTTTTGTGTCTGGTATTTAGAATTTGTGATTAAGGAAAGTTTTGGGATAAAACTAATTTTGTATAAATTTTTTTTATGTACAACGGCAACAACAAAATGGATTCTTTTAAAAAACACAAATTGAATAATTAAAAGTGATTTGATAATAATATTTTCATGAATCCATAGTTGCGACGTGCCCTTAGTGATAATTATATATCTTAAAATTTTCGCAAAATACACCACACAATAAAATTATTAAATATTAACTAATTTTAAAGATAAAAATAATTAACAATTTATAATAATAATTAATTTAGACGTTTATTTATAAATTAAAAATTTATTAATATTTAAAGTAGTCTGAATAAAAATTTTAATTAATTTGTAATAAACTAAAACTTAAATTAATTTTAATATTAGATACTAAGTTTTAACCATTAAGATTTTAAATATTAATATCTTTTAATTTATAAATTAGTATTTAAATTAATTATTATAATAAAAAATTAATTTTTATTTTTAAGTTATTGTTTAATAATTTTTTTTGTAGTGATATTACGGGATAAAGTTATAATCTCATATATCAACTAAGTCAAATAAAATTAAGTTCGGAAAATCTACACCACATCTTATTAGTTTTTGGGGTTTCATATATAAGTGGATTGAGGCTATGGTGCATGATTGTAATTTGTGGCCCAATTGCAACATTTATTTTGAGACTGTGAATAATGAGTTATTGTATGCATTTTGGAAAGTAGCATATGGAGATCAATGGAGGCCATCTTACAGAGAATGATTAAATGGACTCTTACATGTAAAGGAACTCAAATCACAGTACAGCTAACCTAGACTGAGTGAAGAAGAAGCATGAATACTAGAATGTCGTGTCTATGGACCGAGTAAGTATGTTTATTTGATTTGTCATGCATAGAATATTTATTTACTTTATTATTTTAGTTACTTTCAACGTACTATTTTTGTAATGGTTGTATTTATTTAATAACTTTTTCAGTAGTCTAATGACATTTTATTTGATTGAGTCACTTGTGAAATTGTTTAATTTGTGACTTGTAAAGGCAAGTGATAAACACAATCTTTTTGAAAATTGTAATGGCTGATAATATGAATCGCCACTCATTTTTTGTATATATTTTAATCATCTACAACAAGAATACCACAATGACATTTAATTCATAATAATTGTGAAAAGACTGGCTTCAACCAATATAAAATGATGAAGACAACTTAATCTTGTATGAGACAATTATATTTTAATTTGATTTGTATAATATTTACATGTATATGAATAAGTAATGAAGTTAATATTTTGAATGAAAAATCAAATTTACATACGATTTTCTTTATTGTTGCTGATATGTTGTATAAGACCTTAGTATTAAAAAAAGAAAAGAAAAATCCAAATTTAAATGCTATCCTGTATGTTGAAATATGTCATCTCACATATCAAATATCAAATGCCTATACAAATATAGAACATTGAGACATGTCAGGAATTTCATCAATACCAATCAGCTTATATCAACTTTGTCTAATATTTTATCATAAACTTTATGATCCATTTAATATATTCATCCCAACAAATTTATAAGCACACTGTCATTTTAGCACAATCATAATGTGAAACAAAATTTGTACTATAAATTGTATAATTTAAAAGATAATTTTACATTCGAGATTGACATATCCTATACAATGTATGAGAAGGTCATTGGCTACAGTAAGTTGACAATATTCATAGACAAGGTCATAATCAATCTTGCATATGTCTTTTTATCTCAAAATTATGTCTCTTGATATTGGTTGGACTTTTCTTGGTAACATCTTGCTTATGTTTTTTTTTTTTAATGGATTAGGAATCTTTCTTTTTGTGGAATATAGTGAATCAAAGTTATGCACTTCCTAGTATCATGATTATAATTCTATAGAATTTGAATCAAGCATTATACTATAGGTCTAGACTTTTGGTCATTTTTCTTGGAAATTGAAGTAACTTGGTTGTATTGATATCTTTTAGTAACTCTCTCTATGAGGTACTAGGAGGGGTTGGTTTGAAATTTATAATTGGATGATGTCCATGGTTAATAACTTCGATCACATGATTTGTAATGTGAAAAATCCTTTATTTCTAGGTCATTCTTATTATCATAGTTGAGGGATCATTTACCATTGTTTTGTACAACCTTTTTTTTTTTAAGTCATCACCTTCTCAACTTTCATATGAAAAACAACTCGTGATTGGACCTTCACCACAATGTTCATTCTTTTTTGTATGATAGATTCATTGAATGGATTGGATTTTTTTAATGAAGACATCTACAAACATCTTCTATTAGCTTGAAAGATCATTATGGTAATGCTACAAGAATGTGACTTGTAATACTTTCTCCATATATTTGCTTTACATCGAACAAACCACCAAATTTGGCCAATTTTATTTTATTTGTAGAAAATTGTGTCATGAACAAGGTTGAAGGCTCTTCGAAAGAGGAAAAGATTCATCAGGTAGGCCATTGAATTAACCTAAGGAATTTTTTGCTAGTGTTATGATGAACATTTGCAACTATCTCACAAGAGATCATCATTAGGGATAAACTGCTTTGAGGTGATTGATTGAGTCTTGGGATCCTATAAGTGAATTAATTTTAGAACCATGTAATGTGTGGTTACTAGTTCTTTATCACAATGTGAGGGATTGAAAGTCTCGTTACTCCATTGTCAACTCAATTATATTATATTTTCGGACATTTGTTCTTTAAGGATCGGCTAGAGTTTACCACTTTTTTGTTACATTTGATTGTGGGCCCATAAAGCTTCTTCAATATGTTTGATGATATGTTTTTACTTCTTTATACAAGATCTTTTATACTTGTTGCAAGCTTATGACTTTTATCTATCTTCTCCATTTTATTGTTCTACATCCTTCTTACTTAAAAGGACTCACATTCAATATGCTTATCTACAAGAAGGTTACTTGCTACCATAAACTATATGAGGACCATTGATAAGTTTAAGAATACGTTAATTTACATATAAATTTAACACTTATCATTCTTTAATTGATTATAAACAATCCGTTTTATCTTATAATTACATAATGAGATACTAAGAAGTAAAAAAGAAAAGGAAATTGATGAATTTTGGATGATTTGCAGTAATTTCTCAAAGAATTAAAGGATGTTGAATCTCAGTCCAAATATTTGCCTTTGAGCGCTAGTAAGGCTTCCAAAGAAAGATTTATAATGCGACTTTTACAGTTAAACCACAAGAACAAAATTTTGAGCATTAGTAAGGTAGTTAAAAAAGATATAGAATGTGACTTTTGTAGTTGAGCCACAAGAAAATAACATTGAGCACTAAAGACATTTAATCAAAGGAGGAGCACAACTTAAGTAGCAAGAAAATGGCACTGAACACTTAGGACGAAAAAAGAAAGAAGAAAACCTATCATAGAAGGAAATCTCTGTGGCGAAGCGCCAAAGGATGAAGTTGAGCACCGATGAAAATTTCTATAAATAAAGACCTCATGTCTTAGTTTTAGGCATTGAATGAAGATGTACTATAATATTAGTATAATATGAATACGATATTAGAGGCTAGAGATAAATGCTTTTTTATTGTAAATTCTAGGTCTAAATGTTGTTGGAATTGCATTGTAATATTTTATGAGTAATTGAACCATCTTGTATTGAGGTTGGATGCAATCAATTTTAATTCTTTGTACTCCTACTTCTGTAGAAGAGGATAAAATGAAATTCATAGCTTCCACTCCACCCAACCTATATAATATACTACTATCAATATTTTCATACAAAAATCCCAAAATAAATTATCAATATATTTGTTAAATCTTTGTGAATACGATAACTCCCACTCTTTGTCCTTAGTGTATGCGTAATAGCATAATTAAAATGAACAATGTTATGTAACATCTTTACTAAAGTAATGATCTATAAAGTCATAGAGTTGAATAACTATTGCAATTAATGTGGACTAAAATTGATGTTTGTGATCAGCCTATAGATTAATTGGTCAAGTTAGGGCATGCTTTTGTATCAGCATGCAACTATAGAATTAAAAGGAAGCTAAGAATTCATGGCTGCTTGGCTTGGACTTTAGCTGTCTTATATGGATTCAAGTTGTAAAGCACACTTACCATCTTCTTTTTCATATTCTCTGCATAAAAGTAGCCGCAAAAACAAGATAACAATGTTTACCATGGTCGACGTAAATAACAGATCAACCTCTTACTCTTCATTCATTTTCAATAATATCTCACCTTTCAAAACACTCTTCACCTCAACCCTAACATCATCTTTATTGCTTTTTTTTCTCTACAAAAAGAAAACAGCACAATGCTCATAATGGTATAAATTCTCTTCCAGTTAGATACTTATCTAGATATAGTTTGTTATAAATTAGTTATCTGTTGATAGTGCTCCATGATTAATATAAATAAAAGTACTATGTATCAATATTTTGTGTATCTTTTATTCTTTATTACAGTAAGTTGTTTTGTGTGGTCACATCAAATGGATATAGCTTGCATCTCCTATATAAAAAATGGGATAATGATTCTATCATGTAATCACAAAATATCATTATAAAGACTTGATTATGATGACTGAATAACTTTTTTTTTTTCTTCAAAGAAAAAAAGTAATGTTTTATAATGATTATGAGTTATCCAAATGACCATTACCAGCAAATTGTGTTCGATCGAATGATACTTAAGATTTGATATTCTTAAGAAAGATTTTGTATTTAAGTTTTATGGATGAAAAAGTTAATTAAAAGAAAAGAATTATAAAGATGGTCAATCATACCCTTAGATAGAGATTAGTAGATTTTCCGTATCAATATGGTGATTAAAAAATCATACAAAAACTATAATGGTAAAGTTTGAAATTATTTTGGAAAAATAATATATGTTATGTATAGGATTAAGGAAATTGTAGTTTATATGGTTATATATATCTTGGCATAAAGGTGGAGTTTTAAAATAATTGCAAACCTTTAAGACCAACACTTATGGAAGATTGTTAAAGTACATGGCAAAAGATTGTTAAAGTTTATATGTTTCATGTTTCAGCTCTCAATATACACGTTGTTTTTCTTTCTTTTGTTCTTATTTATTTTGTGAATTTAACTTAAATGTCAAATTTAAATGATCATAAGTATTTTTCTCTAAAAAATTTTATATCTAGAAAATATATATTTCTGCCAACAATAAAAAAACATTAATGAAAATATAGGTCTTATAAAAGTAAAGTAAAAACTAAAAACAATTGAGATGTGAAACATACACAAAATTAAATGAAAATGCTCTTATAGGGTTGATGTCATATGAACAAGCCACCAAATACTTTTAATATACTAATAAAAAAAATTATATTTTGAAGGAATTCTTTGGAACATATTTCGTAGTTTTTTTTTTTACAAAATTTACAGAAGAATTTGTAGAAAGTTAAATTTCTTACAAAATTTTATAAAAGAAATGTAAGAATCAAACGAAATATGAAAGTTTCTATTAATAGTAGCCTAAAATACTTTAAATTTCACATACATACATATAAACAGTCCTATAGTTTTGGAATTATGTGTCTCTAAAAAGCAATTTCTGTAGTGTACTACTCTATTCAAACAGTCCTTCTAATCTAAACATCTCATACAAAAAGGTAATAGAATTTGAGATAACTCAATCGAGAAATCTAAGCACATGTCATCCTTCATTAAATTGAAATATTTTAACGAAGAAAAATACTATTTATAAGCTGATGACCGACATGAATGAACATAATTAAAAGGTAATGAAGTCCATTTAGAAGAACAGGAGAACCACAGAATGTTGTAAAGAGTGACGTAAAATGTATGAAGACAATGTGGTTGGATTTTTTGATCTGAATTCTCAACTATTGGTGGCTGCCATGGTAATGTCGTGTTCTTCTTCTTCTCCTTTTTCATGGGATTGAATCAATAATTCATGAACTTTAGAAGATGCCTCCTTCCAGCTGGAAAAAATGGTGATGTGCGATAATTTTGAATAGAGATGTGGTTCGTGGCATATGCTACATTCTTTATCACAAGCAATTGGGTCCCTTTGATATATCTTTCTCCTTTTCTGATGGCTCTATCGACCACAACACAATCTTTTTACAATTATGAAATATATCTTTCTCATATTACTAATTGGTGGAAGCGACATCATCATGCTCTCAATTCCAAACTCTCATCTCAATAGATACTTGTTAAGTTCATCACTTCACAAATATTACAAAATCATTCACCAAAACAGAAATAAATAAATAAATAAATATACATCACAAAGTTAATTACAACACTATATAGAATTTGTCCCTTGATTTTGTCATTTTCATTCCTTTATTGTTTTTTCATCCAACATTCCTTTTATTTCCTTTTGATATAGCTTTTTCACTCTCTTTTTTGCCAAAAACAAAAGGTCAACAGATATGGGCGTTAAGTAAAAATTGCATTATTTTAAATACGTTTTTATATATGTAAAATGAGTGAAATTTGGTTTTAATATCTTACTTATTTTTATTTTATTTCTATAGTTTAGCTCATAGCCATCCAAATCATGATTAATTTTTTTTAATTCATTTTCTAAATTATAAATAACGTATAAGTTATGATTTTCCATTATTAGTTAATTTTTTTAATCTAAAAGTAGTCTGAAATTTCTCTATACGCTACTTTAATTCACAAATCAATGATAATTTTTTATTTATAATAGAGACTATGTAGATACTAATAATTTTTATTTTATAAATTTGTATATAAATTAGTTATTATAGTGATAATTATCTTTTGTCTCTAAAATTAATTAATATTTATTGATTTTCTAGTGGGATGGAGAACACATTATCAACAAATATTAATAAAGTTCTAAAGGATTTTTTTGTTTTTCTTGATATATTAGTAAAGTGAGCAACCTATAAGAAAGTAATGTCAAATCTCTTATTATATGAGTTAGGTTAAAATCTTATTTGTATTGTATTTCTTTATTAAATTCTCCTCGAAAGATCCATTAGTTTTAGTGCAAAGGAATATTTAATATAAAATTGTTGATTCTCTTATATATTCTTATCCTTTGACGATAAAAGTTGAATATGAATTAAAAAGTTAGAACATAATCAACAAAAAAAATTTTGTTAAATTATTGACAAAATTTACTGATAGATCTTAAAATTTTAATTATTGATAGATCTCTTGAAAATTAAAACTTTTATTACTAACAAAAATATTTATTGCAATTGGATCCGTCAATAAATTTTGTTGAAAAAATCTTTTGATAGTTTAGAAGTTTTACTACCAACAAATATTCATGAAAAAATTTTATCGATAAAATGGGTCTCAATGTTCTCGCCTCGAGTTTTGACCATTTTGTGATTAAATTCGTCGGTAATTGAACTTTTTAAAAATTCGTTGATGATTTTTTTAATACATATTAATATACCAGTTAGTAATTGAATTTTTTAAAGATTTCTCAATAATCTCTTCAGTAAATCTAAGCATAAGTTTTTCATCAAATTCAACAAAATATTTGCCATAAGTTAATTATAAATGAGCAAGAAGATGAAGAGAAGAAATATGAGGAGGTGGAAAAGGAGCCAAAGGCGACATAGGTGATAATGATAGTGACATGGGCAAACTCGAAGAAGGAGTCAAAGAAAGAAGAAAAATAGTTATGTGACAGATGATTATTTACTGTCCAAATCCAATAATATTTATAACAGTTATTGTCAAAATATGTTAATATTTCCTAGTTTAGTAAACATTTGTCTTAGAGTTAATATTAAAGATTAACTATAATTAAGGATGACAAAAAGGGCCAAACCCACCTGCTTGACCAAAAAAGGTAGACTGAGACAACATTTTCAATCTAGGAACTCAAACCACCCTAACCTACCAAGCCCAGCAACCCAGTAGGTTAGTTTGTTGATCAAGTCGGGCTAACTCAATAGCCCGATTTCACTAAAAAGAATTAGAACCCTCGTTGTGACACTTCATATTAACACAACCTGACTTCATTAACAACTCAACCAAGGTCTAATACAACTCAATCAACATATGAAACAATCTGGACGACAACCCTTTTCATCTCGTTTAAGTCTTTTTTAGCTCAAAATTAGCCCAACAACCTATTTTTAACCCTTTTTCATGTAAAAAAAAATCAATTTGTTTCCATGTGATATTAGATTTTCGATGACAGAAAAAAAAGAAGGCAGGCTAGCTCGTTAACCAGGCAGCTTGACAATTCAGGTTAGGTTGTAGAGTTTAACTTGTTTTCAATTGGCAGTTCAGTCCGACCCGTCCCGTTTTTGGCGGACCAATATTAGGTTGGGCTTAGACAAGTCATATTGGTTTGTTTTGCCACTCCTAACTATAATGATTTGAAAATATAAAAGAATAAAATTCAAAGAAAAATAATTTATAAGAATTAAAATAGTTTTTTCAAATTTTATAAGAATTTGAAACATAGAAAACTTTTTATAATGACGAAAATTAGAAATCGTTAATTTGGTAATAACTAGGTATGTTTAACTTTTTTTTCCTTCACATATATGGATAGTTAAAACAATTACTAAATTGTATTATATTAGTGGACTTGAACATGATATAGAGTAGGGATGATAATAAGGCGGGTGAGGCAATGACAAATTTTATTATTTCGAAGTAAAAACTCGTATTCATTTTCATTTTCATATCCAATGGGTATATAATTTTGTTCTATCACATTTTCACCAAGTAACTGATATACATGTACTCATGTTTATACCAATTTGTTTTTACTTTTTTTCAAAATTAATCAATTAACTTTTATAAAAACGAGTCAGAGAAAAAAAACATAATATTATCAAATATCCATAGGATAAATATGTTTCTTATTTTTGAAGTATACATAAAATTGGAAATGGTTCATGATCTAAAACTTTGACACCGTTTAGTCTTATACTTTTTAAAACATTGACTTTAGTTTTTATTTTTCAATAATATTAAAGTTTATCTTACATGACAAACAACGTTCCAATTCAACATCAAAGATGTGTTGGCACTTGTGGTGATATTTATTATTTTATAAATTAGCATTTAAATTAGTTTTTATAGTATTAATTATTTTTGGTTTGTAAAATTAGTGAATATAATGTATTATTAATTCTTGAAGTGACGTGAATAAAAAAATTGTGAGAAGAAACATAAATTATATATAAAGTGAAAAAATTGTTCAAAGTTTTGGAGAAGAAAAAATATATTGGCAGGCAGGTTGTAGATGGTACAAATGTTAGTGAAACTTAGAATGAAAAAATGTTTGAAGACAGAGTTAAGTTCATAAGAATGTGGTGTTTGTGTCCAGATGAAGCGTTTCATGGAGACAAAATGAATGAAGGTGGATCCTCTTTCAAGACAAAGGGGGCAATGTACGATGAAATGAACACATGTTGCCAACACATGTTGCAACCATGAAATGAACACACTAACTCTCATTTCAACTTTCAAAATAATAATCCATTCTTTTCTTTAATTTCCCAGATGCTAAATATAGACCAAATCTTTAGCTAACAACTTTCCTGCTTTGGAATCAAATTAATCAATAACGACAAAGCTAACAACAATAATACACAGCTCCCATATCATCATCTTTATCTTTGTCTATGAGCTCATTTCGATTATGACTCTTCATTAATATTTTCAATACAATTTTATAATGTCTCCAACCAAAACAATATTGTAGTGTGTGATGAAGAGAGATTTGACCGAACAACATACTGTAATGTTTGCTGTATCAGAAACCTCTTATTCAATTACACCTTGTTTATGCATGCAAAAAGGCAAAATTTAGCATTGGTGTCGAGTTTGAATGAATGTTTAGTTTTTTCTTTTTCATGTTTTGGTTTCCTTCGTACAGTCTCATAATCAACATCGTTGAAGGAATTTATATTTTGTTTTTCTACCACTAGTCCACCAGTTATCATTTGTTTTAAAAATTCCTACTTTTATGATGCTAACAATCCCAAAAGCTTCCTATAAGTTTAATTCAAATTTATTGTTTCTAACGTATTCAATAGTATGGTAAAGTATAATTTAACACAGTTTAAATATTATTTTTCTTTTTTCATCATTTGATGTATTTTTTAAGAATAAAATTTTAATTATACAGTATGACTATCCGTTCAATTATGAACCGGGCGACCAACAATTTTTGGAAATCCGCATGAAACGATTGATAGATCAGTCGGTCGACAAAATTAATACTAAAGATAATTACATTAATTCTAAGTTAGATCATTATTGTTTGGATTGTGATTAGGCCACTGCTAATCACGAACTCATCTCAAAATCTATAAATACAAGTTTGATATTTAGGTTGTTGACCATTTTTACTATGCATTTATTTCTAGAACATTCGGAGAAACAATAACTTTAACATTAAAATATTTTCTATAAGTAACACTTCGACTGAACAATAGAAAAATGACTAAAAACATAATCTAGACCTAATATTGAAACTTGGAGATTATTTATAAAAAAAAAATTAACTTCAACCCCTCCAACCAAAACAGTAATGAAACTTCATATTTCAAAGGAAAATAATACATTGCAGAAAAATTCTTAAAAGAGAGTAAATCTACAAACATCCAAAAGTTCGTTAAATTTGTGTTTTCGTAAGCTTCTACACAGTATTGACTTAGAAAACTAAGAATTTATTTTGAATGTCTAAATTTGTTATTATAAGATATGCAGAGACATTGATAATTGATATTGAGAGAAATGTTGTTCATGTTGTTGTTGGTGTGGTGCAAGATGAGTGTGAGAGGAGGTCCCACGTACGAAATTGCTTCATTAGTTGAGGTATATCCATGCAAGTGATGGAACACTTTTTCTTGTTTTGAACGTATCATGTTGAATGAAACATACCAAAAGAGGGAGTGGGGGAAATTAGTGGCATGACAGTGGTACGTGCAGGTGGATGGTGACCACGCCCTCATCGCAAGATTTGAGAAGGTGACAAGTGTTCCTTGTAATTGATACCTCAGTATCTCCATAGATTACCCTGTCACGTTGATCCATTCTCCCTTTAACACGTTCAAACCATGAGAAAAAGATGAGGAATCTAAACCTGACACCTATGTGAATCATTCCATCACCATCACCATGCATCATTCTGCACGTTCAACTTACAATGAACTTATACATTAACCTTCCAAAGTATAATCTTAACTTGAGCAAACTCTTCAAAACCATGCCAAACTACAAGCACGATTAATTCAAACTTTTACGTATCGTGTGTACGGTCATACAATCACTCCATAATCAAGCCAGCCGACGGCCTTGAAAAGCAGGATAGCTAAACAATGATCGAACGTGACAGAACCAACAAGCAAAACCGGACGGCCCGGAACAAAACGTCCGTCCTAAGGAAAAAGACAGGATTTTCCTACAATAATTAAGGTAAACGGTATTCAATTAAGATTGGACCGTGATTAAAGTTTCACTAATGTCAAGCTCGCGCTGAAAACTATAAATATAGGTCAAAGGTAAGAGGTAGGTGATTGCATTTATTGTGTATTTTTTATTGTGCATTTAATACTTATACTGAACACTCCTACGGACAGTTCACTGACTTAAGCAGAAAACCTTTGACAGGTACACCTCCAGACAGTGGAGTGAAGACAGGAATCAGAAGAACAGTTACCGGACAACACTTCAGGAAAAATTGTCTAGGTGTTTGGAATAACTCGACGTCATACCCGAAACAAAACTGTTTGAACCTTCTCTCAAACGATATTTAATCCAAGAACAATCCAAACTCAGAGAATACAACATTTTCCAACATCTAGCCAGAATTATACCTCGTTGAAAACATTTAAACAATGTTATTCTTAAACATACAATCACACTAATATGACTACAAACTAGTATTCTCATTCTAGACTTAAAAATATTATCATATCTTCATCTTTCATATTATTTATACCTTATTACTCTTTATCTAAATTGAAACTTGCTTTTATACAACAACTCCTTAAGAATCATTCAAACAATCTATGTAAGTTTTCAAACTCAAACCTATATCGACAGCAGTTGCCTTTAAACCAATCATTCAAGAAGGAAAGAAAAAAGATTTCAACTTAAAATGTAATATAATAAATAAAACATAAGAGAATTATTTCTTTTAAATTTATTTCTCTTTTAATTTTAATTTTATTTATTTTAGATCAAATAATAATTTATATTTTTCAATTTATCTATGACACATCTTTTACATGCATATTGACTCATGATTTCTCTTATATCTATTAAACACAAAGATAGTGTTCTGTAGTAACTCGAACATTTTTTTTAAGGAAATATATGTATGCAAAATTATTAAATATAAAGAGCTTGCACATTATTTTCACTTTAATTATTAAGCAAATCATGGCTTTAATTTAATAGGAATTAAAATGTTCAATAAAGATTATATTTAATTCGTTAAATAGTAAAAAATATATCATAATAAAATTTTAGAAATAGTAGTGATCGTTTCTTATGTATAGTAGTGCTCTGTGGTTTGAGTTAATCGTTTTAGGGAAAAAAAATCATTTTACATAAATAGTAAAGTAAACTATGATTTAATTAATATCAATCTGGTGCATAATATTTAAACTGATTTTATTTAAAAGCAATTTAAACTGTTTTAAGATGTTTTTCTTATTAAATATTTGTTTATTACTTTGTTAATGTTATTATATTCCTTCAATAATGATGTAATGGCGTATTAATTAACTTTGATTCACCCTGCTACATCATGGGTAAAATAAAGAAAAATATAATAATATTATAATAAAGTAATTATTTAATTTAGGGATGAAAAATGGATTTCATCTGGGGTATTGTTTGAAATCGTTTCGATTTCATGGAGAATCTTGGATGAATTAGATGCAATATAAGTACTAATAATATTTAATTTTTTTTTAATTTAGATATATAAATATATCCATGTTCCTCTTGTTTTAATACTTATTTTTGTCTTCTTATTCTCATTTGAATTATTAAAACACTTTTAAGTTATTAGATAACATAAAAGGATATATTACATTTTTTATTCTTAATTTAGTAACTTATTTCTCAGACATATTTGATCATATTTATTTTCTATTCTTATTTAACATTTATATAATTATAATTTATTTGTTGATCTTTGACATTAATATATATATATATATATATATATATATATATATATATAATATCACGTCTTTTATTTGCATGTAAAAAATTATTTAATTAACATTTTAAAGAGAAAAAGGGTATGAATAAATCTGGTCTAAAATGGGGATACAAAAGAAAAAAAAAATTATATGCATTAGACACAGGACGAAATCAATTTTATTTTGAAAGTAAGAATTAGACAATCAAATCTCTATCTATCCGCTCGTTGTCATTTTTAATTTTATTAGGAACTAGATAATAATTTGTTTTATAAAATAGTTTTATTTTTAATTTAAAATAAAATTAAGATTAATTTTTAAAATCATTTAAGCTGTTCAAAATAATTGTATACTAAGTCTAAATAAATCCTCATATTTATGTACCTTTTAGAAAGACTACAGACAAAAGCGTTGACGGTTTATTTAGAAGAATATAATAACGATCTTAAATCACATAACTAAGAAGCAAAGAATTAAAAAGCCTTGTGTTTTTTCTCATTAAATTACGTTTTCTTATTTAATATTTTATACTCTACAGAAAATAGATGATTTTTAACTTGGACAAATACGTAAATCGTATTACTTTTTCTTTTCATTTCAAAAAAAATTTACATTTCTCTCTTAATATATCCATATGTATTAGTTAAGTTAATTTCGATATAGACAAAATTACTTATATCGGTAAATAAGTATAATGGGCATTCAAGACTTTTTTTTTTATAGTCAAAATGAATTACATTGTTAAAACTGAATTACACTAAATTGCATTAGAATTTATTTTCAACTTTAAAACACAATATAATTCTATATAGTTGGTCTGATCAAATTTGGTAATCACATTCACAATTGTGAGTAAGTTTTAACCAAAATTTGGTCGAGTTGATCTCACTAAAAATCGTTCAAATTTAATAAGAATAATCATTGTTGAAACTCAATTGAATTGGTCTTGACTGAAATTTGGTCGATTCGATCCTGATTGAAAATTAATGAAATTTGGTTGTGATGATCTTGGTTAAGATGATCCTGACTGTAAATCAATCGAGTCAATCTCAATCGAAAATTGACAGAATTCGACTGAGTGGGGGTACGGTTGAAACTCAATCAAGTCACTCTTAACCAAAATTTGACTAAGTTAGTCTTATCGAAAATTGACTAAATTCCTCAAGTCAACTCTAATCGAAAATGACCAAATTTGATTGGATCAACCCTGAACGAAGTTTGATAATAGTCAAACTAAATTACAATGCTAAAAATTCTCAAATAAGTAAAAATAAAAAAAAATTAAGTTAATAAATATAACTGAAATATAATTTCATAAGTTTAATTTTTTAAAACTGAATTATAAGACATTACAATTTAGTTTTTATTGTATAATTTATTTTTTTGGATTCAAAATAGTTGATTTTGCGCATTTTTATTCTCATAAACTTGTAGAGTTATAATTAAGAGTAACAGATTTTTCGAAGGACAATATAAATTTATATACATGGTTATTTAGTTATAAATCAGTATATTTAATAAGTTTAATAATATATACTAATCGATCGATGGTGTATCTTTTTTACATTTACATTTCACTAAAATTAGTTTATACAATTGATTATGGACTTTATAAAATGATATTTTGAAGACAAATTCAAAAAACAAAATGTGGTACCAATATACATAGTGGAAAAACTACCGTAAAAATTAACTTTTTATATTGCGTCTCAAATTATGAAAACATTTGAAATAATTCAACCATTATATTTAGAAAAATATATAAAGTTTGTGGGGGCAGTTGCCCCAAAACTCCACCAAATAGATTCTTCTCTGGTCTGAACGTTCAAACTATCATTTTCAAACTTCAATCAGAATCTACATTTTTTTTTTTACATTTTATAATAAGGATTAAAAAATTGTCAAAGATATTGAAAGTCATGAAAAACTAAAGATATATAAGTTTATATTTAAGTAAAAGTAATAAAAAGTGTTAAGATAGAACATTTATAAAAAAGATTAATAGAGGAAAATATTTTGAACATAAAGATGATTAAAAGAAAAAGATTAATATTTTTGTTAATAATAAGAAATAGTAAGATGATGTGGAGTTTGTCAGGTAGAGTAGTGGAAAAATGCTTTATTTTAGTTGAAAGCAGAGATGGTGATAAAGGACCCTATCCGGAAGAGCACAAAGATCAACACGTTGCGGTGGTGGGCTTCACTTCCAACAACCATGATTGATCAAGTACACATAACACTATAATAATGTTTCCTCTCATTGGGTGTAAAGTTTTGTCTGTTACAAACTAGTAGTAATGCTAAATTTTCCAAAACCATTATTATATTCTAAATCTTTTTTTTCCTATTTTAATTAATTTTATGTGCTTTAATTCATTTTACGTATATTATACTTATATTTATTAAGATATAATACAAAAACTAATTACAATTTTCCCTACAAAATTATGTAATTTATTTATAAATACAAAAGATTGATTTTCGTATTTAATGTGGGTGATTATTCCATTAAAAAAATTAAATTAAACTTTGACCCACGATATAAAATGGTCATTCAACGAAACAAATAAAATTTTTTTTTATCATTGGTCAAAATTAGGTGGTAATTATAAATGAATTCTAAAAGTTAGTAAAAATCATTAATAAAAATTACGATTTTGTCTTTTTCATTTTCAGTTTTGTCTTTTTTCTTTTTTTCATCTTTTTATTTCTTCATCTTTCATTATTGTTGTCGTTGTTGTATCCATTACACCTGTAGTTGTTAAGTTCGTCATCGTTGTTGTTATCAAGTCTCTGTCGTCATTTTTGTCGAGAATGTCATCATCACTATTGTGGAGTTCGCCATTACCATCATTTTTCACTATTTTTGAATCTTCTTCCTCTTTTTCACGTTCCTCCTCCGGCATCTCTTTGTCTTTCTTCAGTCCTCATCATCTCTTCTTCTTTTTCTTCTTTCCTAATTATTGTAGCCACCACCTTCACCTCTGTTGTTGGTAGTGTCTCCTCTCTTCTCTTTTTTCTTCTCTTATTCTTCTTCTCATCTAACTCTAATTAGTTTATAATATATATTTTATTAAATTTAATAAAAAAATTAACATTTATTTTAACTGTTAGTTTACCAGTAAAATTTTCGACATATTTTATAAAAGTAGAATTATCAAAAGATTTACCAACAAAATTTTCAAAAAGTGGATTATCAACCTATTTACCAATAAATTTAAAAAAAAAATTGAATTACCAACAAATTTATCGATAGATTTAAAAAAATCATTACCAATGAATTTACTAACAAATTTGAAAAAGTTCATTACTAACAAATTTACTAATGGATTTTAAAATATGAATGAAGTACAAAACAAAATATTTGGTGTCATTTTAACGACATAATTTATTGAAAACAATATTTATCAATAATGAACATTAAAAATTATCACCTAATTTTACCAATAAATTTATTTTAACAAATTTTTTTGTTGATAATAAAAATTATAATTTACTGATAGATATTATTAATGTATTCATCACTAAAAAATTTTTTATTGATAAATAAAATTTAAAAATCTAAAAATGAAATCTGTCAATAAAATCTATCAAAAAAATTATATTTTATCAAAATAAAATATTATCGATCAAATCTCTATCTATCTTCCGTTTATATTTGACAATAGAAAAAAATATTTATTATTTTAATATTGAATCATTGTATCTATTGTAACTTTTAATTATAAAAAGAATTATTAATTAATATTTAGAATAATATGGAAGCGGCTTCAGGTATATTGAGACCTAAGATGAATGAGATACAAATCTCAATAATATTAACAAGAGTGTTCACAATAAAATCAATAACTAAAATTTATGAATTTGAATTTCTTTTCATGATGAAGTAATTTGGTTCGACTTTTTGTTTAACACTTTAAAAATCAAACTAAAATTAATTATTTAAATATTATTTATTCATATACATGATTGTAGGAGAAGAAAACCTAGAGTGCCTAACAAAATTAGTGCCTTAAAAAATCTAAGACAAAGGAATAACATAATATATATATTTAAATATATGGATGAGGTATAAGAAGAATTGTCCTAATAAAAATATCATATTATTACTATTATGATTATCTTTGGATTTGAATTTGTTTTATAAGAATAAATATTTTTAAACTGAAGTTTGTTGAGTCACATTGTTTAAAATGCATTTGAGATATTGACCATTGTAGAAACTCTAGTTTCATCTCATTAAAAAGCATTTTGGAGGATGAAAGAAAGAAGAAATATTTAAACTATGCTTGATCTTGATTCTTTAGTGATGTAAGACTTGAATGTGGTAGGAACATATAAGTCTTCAGTTGAGGTGTAAAGGAAATGACTCGTTATCCCAATGGAGGGTTTAAGTGATCGAATGTTCCATTATCGGTTTCCAAGGTGAGTTTTCATGTTCCGATCCCAAGTCTGTCATTAACAAATTTGTCAAGTGACATTGTTAGAGTCAATCACTATGCATTTAAGATATTGTCAGTTTTAAAATATATGTTCTATCCTTAAAAAATGTATGGAAGATTGAAAAAATATTTAAATTGTATTTGACCTCCACCCCTAACTGATGGGACTATGATAAGAACAACAATATATCATAAAAATTAATTTAGTTTGGTTTAATTTTTTTTAAGGTTGAAAGTAATAAGAAATCAAACAACGTGTTTTTATATTTGGCTGAAATAATATTTCAACAAATATTCAAAAAATGGATACTAACAAGTTTGACGGGAAGAAGAGTGTTTTAATATTTTTGTTTATGTAGGGTTTTAATTGATAAAAAAAGAAAAAAGAGATGAAAAATAGAGAGAAGTTTGAAATGAGGGGAGTGAGCGTGATTTGAGTGAAGAAGAAAGTGGGTCCGAGAAGGATCATAGGTGGGGACAGTGAGGGTGATAGAAGTAGAAGGCAGTGAAGTGGAGCCTCGGAGATCTTAAGAATTCCATATCTGGTTCCTTAGCTGGATGCCACTCCCCCTGCTCACCACCAACCAAGACTCCACTCCCTCTTTTTCATCTTCTCACTATCTTCAAACAACAAAATCAAAAACATTCAACTTTTTATGCCATTTTCCTATATTACAAATTCTATCTTGTCATATCAACTCTCTTTCTTTCCAGTTTTTAAATCTTCATCCTAATCAAACCTTCACATTCTCACCTAAACAATAATCATTCAACTTAAAACATACCTATTTCTTCATTACTCTTCTCATTAAATTATTAGATTCTACAAGTTGATATAACAGAAAGAGTATATACATGATCCACCTATGTGATACAAAATAATCTATTCATTTCCAACCTAATGATTTATGTTAACATTAGAGGTTTCATACACATTTGTCTCACTTCTAGCTTGATAAAGTTAACTCCTTACTTTGTCGGTCCCACATGAACACGAAGGATGAGAATGTGCTGTTATTGTTCTATATAAGGTTGCTTCTCCCCCCCTTATGACTCCATATTAGCAGAGCTCAAATTATTCTGCAATTCTTATTTCTTTTTCCCTTTTTTATATGAAAAGCCTAACATTTTGACTTTCCAAAGAAGAGAGTCCAGTAACACCCTCAATGGATGCAATTTTCGCTTACATCATTGTCATTTTGCTTACCTTATTTTCATTCATCTTCTTACCAAAACTAAACAGAAGAAAACCTCAGAACCAAACAACCGCAAAGCTCCCTCCAGGTTCAATGGGATGGCCGTACATAGGAGAAACCCTCCAACTCTACTCCCAAGACCCAAATGTCTACTTTTCCACCAAACACAAAAGGTTTCTTCTCACTCTCATACTTCCACTTCATACATGCATATAATATATTATATTATATTACACTACATAAACGTGTTCGTTTTTCAACTCAGATGTGATTTTTCATGTTTTGAATATAACTTTAAGGAGTTAATATAGTTATATTTGTTCACATTTTAATGCACACACGACAGAAGTTGTGAATGTAATTGCCAACATGTTTGATTTTAGGTTTGGTGAAATATTTAAGACCAACATCCTGGGTTGTCCCTGTGTGATGCTGATCAGCCCTGAGGCTGCACGCTTTGTTCTAGTGACTCAAGCTCACTTGTTCAAACCAACTTACCCGAAAAGCAAAGAGCGTTTGATTGGTCCTTTTGCTTTGTTTTTCCATCAGGGAGACTACCACACTCGTCTGAGGAAGCTTGTTCAGAGGTCACTTTCTTTTGAAGCACTTCGCAACTTGGTGCCCCATATTGAAGCCTTAGTGTTATCTGGCATGAACTCTTGGGGTGATGGCCAAATCATTAACATGTTTAAGGAAATGAAAAGGGTAGCTTCACTTTTCCTGCAACATCATATATATGTACTGTTCTTTTTATATTATATTAAATTAGTTCCCTGACATTGAACGAATGATTGGATCGATTATAATATTATTATTCATATTCAAGCACTTGTGAGTCTCGCATTTTCTGCATTTTTTTATGTATACTTTTGCTGTAAGTGTGCCATGGTGTAATAAGGGTCAATAACTTAAGTGGTCAACCGTTGAATGCTTGCGTGCAGATTTCTTTTGAAGTTGGAATCCTCACAACTTTTGGCCATCTAGAGCCACGTTCGAGGGAGGAGCTAAAGAAGAATTACCGTATTGTGGATGCTGGTTACAATTCCTTCCCAACTTGCATTCCAGGAACACAGTACAAAAAAGCACTGCTGGTAAGTAATACTGATCGTGTTCAACAAATTCATGTCTTAATTACTGTGTTTAGTAGGTTTTAAAAGACATGTTGTTGAGACATGTTTTTTGCTACAACTTCAAGGTTTTCTATAAGGATCACATCAGTTGCATTTGTTCAAAATTTCTCTCAGCATCAAGAATATTGTAATTGGTTTGAATGGAAGTATGAAAAGCTACTCACACACACAAACACACACGTGTATATATTCTTTGTAGGCTAGAAAGAGACTCGGGAAGATTATAAGTGAGATTATCTGTGAGAGGAAGGAGAAGAAGTTGGTCGAAAGGGATCTTTTGAGTTGTCTGTTGAATTGGAAAGGTGAAGGAGGAGAAGTGTTATCTGATGACCAAATTGCAGATAACATTATTGGGGTGCTTTTTGCTGCTCAGGACACCACAGCTAGTGCCATGACATGGGTTGTAAAGTACCTGCATGATGAACCGAAACTTCTGGAGTCAGTAAAGGTATATAAAGAAAGGAAACTTTAACTTGAGCTTATCTTCTTTGTGAGAAAAAGGTTTGTAGTATTTGATGTTCATGTTAGTAATAATGAATATGGTTTGTGGTAATGTTGGCTTTGCAGGCAGAGCAGAAGGCTATTCAAAAGTCTAATGACGGTAATCTACCACTTAGTTGGGATCAGACTAGAAACATGAGAATTACTCACAAGGTAGGCTCAGTAAACTGTCTTTCAATTCAGAATTTTCGTTTTCTTTTCATTAACTAAATGATATCATTGATTTACATGAGCTGAAATAATCGTTTATCTTGATTTAAATAAACTAAAACAGTTTTCTTTCATAACTTAAAAGCAGCCAGCCATATATTTCACTTTTGGAAAAGTTCTTTCATCTTATATATCCATAATTGGTTCAACAAAACAAAAAGTAAACGTGTTATAAGTCCGTGGTGATTCCTGTTGTTTAAGTAAGTGTTGAGTGAGTTTGTTGCAAGTGACTAATAATGGGAAACTGTGACCTTGGTCAGGTTGTGTTAGAGAGTTTGAGAATGGCAAGCATTATTTCATTCCCTTTCAGAGAGGCAATAGCTGATGTGGAGTACAAGGGTAAGAAGAATATTTATCATATATGCAAGATTTCAAACTTTTTCTTGGGGTCCAAAAATGCACCATGCAAAGTGACTAATATCATGAGCTCTTAAAACCACATTCTGCAAAGGCCTAAAGTGAAACCATATTCGTTTGAAAACTTATGGTCTTATAAATAAATGACTGACATGGAATTTGACCACAGGATTCTTAATACCAAAAGGGTGGAAAGCCATGCCTCTATTCAGAAATATTCACCACAATCCTGAGTTTTTTCCAGAGCCTCAGAAATTCAACCCTTCAAGGTTTGAGGTATGATGGAATGAGAAAAGAAAGAAAAAAAGTAATGGTTTATGCATGGATAAGGCTAATTAATCAATCTTATATCACTGTGTACGGCAAAAGACATTTCATCATTTTGAAACAGGCAAGAACAACTGTTGATGTTTGTTGTTTGTTTGCATAGGTGGCACCAAAGCCCAATACTTTCATGCCATTTGGTAGTGGAGTGCATGCCTGCCCTGGCAATGAGCTTGCCAAGCTGGAGACACTGATTATGATCCATCATTTGGTCACCAAATTTAGGTACTGTTGTTTAATTAGTAGAGAAGAATATGCCAAAAACAGAGAAAAAGAGAAGAATGATCATACGGATTATTATTATTAACACCTAGGAGAGACAGCTTAAAAGCATCTATAGCAGTACATACTGACTGATGAAAAATAATGACTAAAAGGGCCCATATAAACTGACAGCCAAAATCAATTTCAGTATCACTCACACATACAAGTATGTTTTCAAAATTATATTTTCACTAATTTTTAATTGGCTAACTGTTATTTCATTCTCTTGATTTCCAAAATTTGGCATATAAAATTATGCTTTTTTTTTATAACACATTCAAAAGTTTTATGTTGGAGACCAATACCTGATATATAAATTTTTGGGGAAACACTCTTATTGTTGATTTACTTTTTATACTGAGTTTCAAGTTATGAAGACATTTGTATTTACACATAAACATTACAATAAGAAAAAAAAAGCAAGTTTGTGCCCAAAACTCCACGAAATAGATTTCTCTCTGCATTGAACGTTCAAACTATCATTTTCAAACATCACACGGAATTTTCATTTTATTTTCTAGAGACAAATAACGTTGAAAGTGGAGGGAGAAAACTTGACATGAAGGAAAGTGCAATTTTAAAAATACAAAAAGATATAGATAATTTATATTGATTATACTTATAAATTTGTTACTTTTAGTTATAAACATATATAGCCAAGTCTTATAGTTAAGCATTTACAATGATCTGCAAACAAGTCATGAAAATTTTGGTCGAATAGAGAATGTGTGGTTAGTTTTGCTTATTTATTTATTTCAATTTTTCATAAAAAGAATTATTTCAAATACTTTATTCCTTGCATAATAAAAAGAGTGAAGATGCTACTATTATTAGAATAATAGCTGTTTCAAAATAATGGAAATATTAATACAAGGGCCTTGATAATTTTCCTAATTAATATGCAACTCTTGAGCCTACTTCAGTATTTAAAAGTTTAGGGATAATATACTAATAATTTTGCTAATATAATGAAAATCGATTATTACTTTCGAAATCTTAAAAATGTGATGAATATGAAAATATAAAGTCTGTGCATGATATGCATTCATATCAAGACGGTAAAGAGAATATATCTATTACTTTTAAAATAGTTATTATATATACTGTAACAAAATAAAGCATAAATATTGTTAGATTTTAAAAAAAATTGAGGAATAAGAACGATGAGAGAATCTGAGTGTGCAGAAGTAGAAACATACCTTTTTCTTGAAGGCAAACATGGTGATATGACCCTACTGGAAAGAGCTCAAAAATGAACACGTTGCTCTGGTAGGGTTGAGTTACATGAGACCTGTTTGAAGAATTACAAGTATCATGGTAATAATGTTTCCTCACATGACAGAACTGGGCGTCATTGGGTGTAAAGTATGTCTGTCAGAAAAGAGTAATGCTGAATTATCTAAAACAACATCGGTACGATTTTATATATACTAATTATTTTGTATTTTAATTAATTCAGTTATTGTGAAGAATGAAACGAGAGTAAAAAAAGTACTGACATACAGGTTTACATGCATCAATATATTACAACAATGGACAAGGTTTTATACACATCAAATATATTCTTGAAGAACTAAAGAAAAGCTTCAAGAATGTGTGGTTTCTGTTTTTGGAAACGAATCAAGTGGTGAATAAAGCAGAAGCATAAGTGTTAATTTGGACATATACCCCAATAGGGTTGAATAGTTGAAAATGAATTGTACCAAGATTGAAAACAAAAGAAGATGAGTATGTTATGCATAAAAGCATGTATAAGTTGGAGAAAGTTAGAAAAGGTAGATCTTTTATGGAAAGGATTGTGAGCATGGTAGTATGAATTTGATATGTGATTACTGAAAGGGTTGGTGTTTGTATGAACAGGTGGGAAGTGGTAGGATCCAAGGGTGGAATTCAGTATGGTCCATTCCCCTTGCCACTGAATGGACTCCCAGCTAGATGTTGGAGAGAATCTACCAGCTAGAGAAAAAGTAGAGCATGGGAAGAACAAGCAACCCACTTTTCGAAGTCACAAAAACCTTTTATCTTTTCTTTTCTAGTTTGACTCTTTGATTTTTATTTTTCCATGGTGGGGCTCTTCAATTGTTACCCCTCTATCCTTGATCATTTTCCACCCCTCAAACAAACAAGAAAAAGAGGGTGCTGCTGTATTTCTCTCTTCAAGCATATCGGTTTCAATTATCTTTTTCTGTCAAAACACTTTTTATATGTTTCTGTTGTTACGTATAAGTTATGTATCAAAATTGGGAGCAATAATGCAACAAATTAAGGAAGAAAAAAATTGTATCCAACAACTCATGTACATAAGACGTGTGTGTTTTTATCACATGACAAGTAATCGACATGGAACATAATCTGGCTTTGGCCCTATAATCAACCTTCTGTCACGATCATCATGAATGTAGCAGATAGATGCTGCAAGAATGCCACGTATAGGTGGAGTGGTTGGTGGTTGCAGATTATTTAAAGATGTCATTTTAAAAGGGTCATTTCAGAGTTAATATAAGGAACCTACCACATTAAATGAACTCTTGTTTTGTTAATGATAAATGATTTCTACACCTATCAGATGTAACTTTAATTCCAAAAATTTTACTTTTAACATTTTAACATTTTATTATTATTTTATATCTTTAATTTTATAAAAAAATTTATTTTGATTTTAATAAATGTATTTTTATTTTTCTCTTTTTCTTATTAAAAAAAACTTTACATCACCTTAATAATAACTAAATTTAAAATTCAAATATTATTTAATATAATTTTATATTTTAATAATTATTAAAATATAATTTATGTTATAATAATAGTTATATTAAAAATATAAAAATAAAATAATTAAAATAAAAATAATAACAAAAAAGTAAAATTATATTAAATAAAATATTTAATATATTTAAATATATTAAATTATATTAAAATATTAAATTAAATTAAATAATTATTAAAATTTAAATAATAAACAAAATTTTAAAACAATTATTTATCAAATAACAAATAAAATTATATTAAATAAAATATTTAAATATACTAAATTATATTAAAATATTAAATTAAATTAAATAATTATTAAAATTTATATATAAAATAAAATTTTAAAAACGTCGGATATGATATCCGATTCATAACTTATCGGTATCTATATCATATTAACAAATTTTTCAAAATTTTATTTTTTCAAAATTTTAATAATTATTAAATTTAATTTAATATTTTAATATATTTTAATATATTTAAATATATTAAATATGATTTTGAGTATTATTTTTATTTTTATTTTTATTTTTATTTTAGTTATTATTTTTCAATTTTCTTAATAGAACTATTTTAAAAATATAATTATATTTTATTAATTATTAAAATATAAAAATATAATAAGTAATATTATAATTTTTATTTAAGTTTAATATTTATTAAATTTTAAATAAAAAGTAAAAGTATTAACATATTTTATAGATTTTAATATATAAATAAGTTTTTTAAAATTTTCATTTTTATTTAAAATTTAATAATTCTTTGATTTATTTTAATATTGTATTATAATTTAATATATTTGAATATATTAAATCAAATTTATTATTTATTATTATTATTATTATTATTATTATTTTATTTTTATGTTTTTAATATAACTATTATTATAATATAAATTATATTTTAATAATTATTAAAATACAAAATTATTTTAAATAATATTTAAATTTTAAATTAAATTAAAATATTATTAAAGTAGTGAAGATTGTTTTTAATAAAAGAGAAAAGAAAATGGAAAGTAATTTATTAAAGTTAAAAATAAAGTTTGAAAAAGTTGGAGATACAGAATAAAAGTGAAATTACGGATGAGATATTGGAGATGTAGGATGAACATGATTTCTTTATCATGAAAAAGTATGTTAGATCGATCACTCATCTAATCACTTCTATTTCTTGAAATCAATGAATGGTATTACAGATATATAAACCTTTTGAAGACTTGATATAATATGGTTTTGTGAATGAAGTTATTAAAGTAAATAATAAAAGGATGGTGTGTTGATATTTTGTTTTGTTTTCACCTAACATGTGCAACACATAGTTATTGCAGTACTTGTGCTGGTGAAGGAGCTTGGCAGGACTTAGCTACATGAGATTGTTGGCAGCCTTATGAAGGCTTCTCCTTGTACTGTCTCTTCTGGCAATGTTTTGATATTTTGTTAATGGGGACCAGTGTTCTAACATTGTTATGAGACTTATAAGGACCACTCTCCCAAATAATATGGGGTGGACCTCAACCTGCCCTTGTCATTGATTTGATTCCCCCATTGTTTATATTACTTGTTTTCTTTGAGCCAGGTTTTGGTGCTCAATATGAAATATTTTCTCCTCCTCTTTTTCATATTCTTTTCTTCTTTCTTTCTTTATGGTTCTAAATTACAGAAACTGATATTGCATTCAAAAATGCTGAATGAGAGGTAGACAATGACACCACTGTCAATCTTATCCTCTGCATTGTTTTTATACATTTTTCTAAGTTATTTTATACATTTCGGTAAGTTATTGTGTTAACTTTAAAGTATTATACTCCATAGTTCTAAAGTGCATTTATGATAGTCTGGTTTCTGACAAACAATTCACCTACACACCTAGATCAGATGAGGAAAGGGAGATAAAGTTCACAACATTTCATAAAGAAAACAAAACTATCAATTCTTAAGAGAAGTAGAACATTCTATATAATAGTTGGAAAAAAACTCAACAAAAAAATTTGAAAGCATACACACAACGTAAGGGTAAAGGAAATTGAAATGAATTAGGATGATACCTAGAAGTAGAAGAATAGATGATTACAAGTACTGAAATCAGATCAATTTCATTATGATTGTCCACCCTGCAAAGTCATGAAAATATAAATAAATAAATAAATTGGAATTAACTACTTACTTAACATTAGACTTGTCAATTGGTTTGGTTTCTATCTTGGAATTAAAAAAATTTACCTGATCGTCTTATTAAAATAGTATACGAATTCTTTTTTAATAAAAAATATTTTTGAATAATAAAAAAGATATAATTAATTTTTAATTTTTTAATATATACAAATATATTTATCAGGCTAACTAGACTTTATAAGAAGTGACTTTATAAGAAGTTTCATTAAATTTAATTGTTTGCTTATATAAGAAAATTACACAACAAAAAATTTAAATCTTTAATTGAGTAAACATATTTAATTTTTTTAACTAACTAAACATATATTTAAAGCATATAAATTACACTACAATTACTACCTACGTTATATACTTAGCATATATTTGACATGATATATATAACTAAACATATATTTAGCATGATAAACTATGCATGTTCCTAAGAACAATCAAAATAACTATACCTTTTATTTTAAATTATACTACAATTACTATATACGTAAAAGATGCAAAGATGTGAATGAGATTCTTTGACTCTTTTGACTACACATGGGAGGGGTGCCTGGTGAATTTAAAAAGCCATCATGTTATGGTTGGGAGGTATGTGTTGCATTTAATATAACTTTCAAACGTGCACTTCTGTAAGAGTGTTGTCGTCCTGATGCTAGAGGAGAAGGAGTTGTGTTGACTTCTCAAGGTGCAATTGGTAGAGGAGAAAGTGCAGTGTTCTCAATCCACACACAAGGTTCTTCAGGTGAGAAAACTTTTCAGAATCAATTTTTCCCCATTTAGAAGTTCATGTAAACATTATGGGTGTTGATGGAATCATTCTAGGGTTGTATGAATCAAATTCCAAACCCTTGGAATCGAATATGTGTTTGGCTTGATCAATTATATGCCAAGGAAGATGATGAAATTGATTATAATGCATGTGGTTCTAGTTATGAAATAAAATGGTGTTATAAATGCAAGTGGAATCGATTTTGATTGAAGTCTGAAGGTTATCATGAAGTCTAAGTTCTAGGTCTAACTACTCGTCCAAACCGTTCAGAGGGTATCTTTAGAAGACACTCTGATATCAAAGTCAGCTCAATGTTGATAGTTAGAAATGACATAGTAAATGTAGATCACCTACCTTACCTTAAACCTATATTTATTGGTTTTTGAGTAGGCTTTTGAATAACACTAGCCTAATCACAACCCAATTGTGGGAAATTTACTTTTAATTTAATCAACATTAAGGTTAATTATGCTGACTCATGGCCGATTGGTTTCCTTCTAGGTTGATAACCGACATTGCTAGATGGTTCGAGTGATGGTTGACCGTTTGATCTAGGGTTAAGCAAATGATCATACGGTACAATTAGTATGATAAAATCGATTATGGTTGCGAGAGAATAAATTCTATGTATTTGATGAAATGATCATGAGACTGAAATCATTTTCATGGTCTCGGAACATGAAGTGGAATCAATTATGTTCCTTCACATGGGAATCATTGAATCAATTATGTTTGCGAGAGAATAGTTTTTGTGTATTTGATGAATGACCATTGAAACCAAGATGTAGAGCTAAAATCGAGCTTGCTTGCCGAGCTTGCAAAGCTTGTTGAGCTTGCATGTTGAACTTGACAAGCTTCTACTTTATTGTTGAGCATGATGATCTGAAACCGAGCTTCTTTTGCTTTGTATATATATTCTTCTATTGTTTCTTTTCTTGTATATTTGATATTTATGAAATATTTGACGTGTTATTTTTTTTCTTTGTGTGAGATGGAGGACGTCTAACACGATAATTATTGGTATGATGAATAAATGATGGTTCATAGTGGTCTTTGTTGGGTGTTGATTTCCTTTGTTTATTTATTACTCTTTAACAGATTAAATTATCATTTGTTACTTAATTTATTTTTTTAATGTGTTAAATATGAAATGAAGTGGTTCATTTAGGATTATAATTAAATTTTATGTTGTTTTAAAAAATTATAATAGACAAAAATATATCTCGTATTATTACATTTAAGATACATATCTATGTTAAAAGGTTGTTGATATGAAAGAAGAGTTTTCACTTGTCAATAATGAAGACTTCATGAATGATATCATAGGTGTGGATTTTAATATCATTTCACACCTGTAGCAACAACTACAATCGAGGACAGAAGTTAACACAATGATAATGTTGTGTATTGTTCGATACGCATTACACATATTGAATTTGAGTCCAATAGCTACAAATAGACCTCAAGACTTATGTTTGAGAAAGTGTGTCTTAGGGAGTCGTTGTTGTCATATTTGGTACATACTAATGAGTATCACAATAATATTTGCATGAGATCGAAATCGTTATCAATTCAAGTCAATGCTTAAGGGCACACTACAAAAAAAAATGATTTTACTGACAATCAATATTTGTTAGTAATTGTTGTTTTCTGACGAATTACCAACGAACTAAAATTCGTCAATACAAATGTTGTCGGTAAGATTTATTGACATATTTTGCTTCTCGATATTCGAATTTTGAATTTTTTATGTCTTATTAAGAAATTAAAATTTATTGAATTTTTATTGTTCTGCTTTAGATCTTCTCCTTAATCAACTCCTATTTTCATCCTAAAACAATAATTTTAAGAAAATTAAAACACCTAAACATAAAATTTATTCACACAGTCAAAATTACAAAACAAATTTCAACAAAGAGCTATCATCACCATTCTTTAATTCCATCCATCATCTTCGCCTTATGTTTTAAACCAAAAACATTCACACATATCATTTCCATATTTACAATATCCAAAAAAATAAAAGTAAATATACAAAGATACCTCCCCAACACCATTCACCTGCACAAACAAACTATCACAGATTCATCACCTCAACCAAAAAATCAAATATTCAATCATCTCCATATGGCTTCTTGACCAGAGGCATGTAATCGAAGATACTCACTATCTTGTTCACCAACTCAATCACCTTGCTCACATTTTTGTCTTTCATGGTTGCAAGTTGTGGAGCCTTGCAGATCCTGCTCTAAGGGGTCATTTAGTTGAAAAACACTTGTAGATCTTTGCTCTACATAGATCAAAGTCGTTGAGTTTCAAACAAAGAAGACATCATGTTCGTCGGAGAGAGAAACCAATTGGGGAACAAACGCTAAAATAGAGGTGAAGACAAAGACAACGTTGACGTGGCCAATCGATAGTACTTTTGATTGCATTATGGAGGTGCCAGTGGCAGAAGTGACATTTGAGGAGGTAAAACAACGAAGGAAAAAAATGACTTGCATTGTGAAAAAAGAAGTAAAGTGAACATGAATGCCAGAAAAGATTAAGGTTTTGTAAACGTGATTGTGAACATTATTGTTTTAACTTTGTCAATATTGAATTTAAATAAATGAAATAAAAGCTTGATACATTTTAATAAATCAAATAATGATTCCGAGATTTATGTAAAACATAAAATTATTTTCTAATTCAATAATAAATTATTTATTGATAATAAAAATATTATATTATAAAAGAAAGAAAATTTGGGATAAATATTTTCCTATAATTAAAATTATTTTTATCAATAAAATATAAATGATTAATTAATTAATTAATATAAAAGTAAAATAGTAATAAAATATCAATAATTAATAACGAGAAAAGTCTAATACCATAACAGAATAAAATATGAGATAAATGTTTTTCTATAGTTAAAAATATTCTTATCAATAAATTTAAATCAATTAATTTGCACAAAATTGAAAGAGTGATAAAATATCATTGTAAAAAAATTTTATACTAAAAAAACATATTTAGAATAAACGGTTTCCTATAATTAAAATTATTTTTAACAATAAAATTTAAATGAATTACTTAATTAGTTAATAAAAGAATTAAAAGAGTAAACAAATATCAATAACTGAAAAAATCTTATACTATAAGAGAAAATAAATTTAGGATAAATGTTTCCTTACAATTAAAATTAGTTGTATCTATAAAATTGAACTGAATTAATTAATTAACACAAAAATTAAAACAGTAATAAAATACCAATGATTAATGATGAAAAAAATAATATAGTATTCAAAAAAGAAATTTATGATAAATATTTTTCTCTAATTAAAATTATTTTTACAAATAAAATTTAAATAAATTAATTAATAACACAAAAGTTAAAGGAGTAGTAAAATATCAATAATTAATAGTGAAAAAAAATTTAGTATAAAAGAAAATAAATTTATGATAAATATTTGGATTAAATATGTTTTTAGTTTCTAAACTATCAAGCGAATTTGTTTTTAGTAACTCTTTCAGACTAAGCTACATTTTGATTATTAATCATAATTTTTCGTCCTTCAAAACTAACGGCGTTAAAAATAAGCTGAGGTGGCTAACGGTGGTATGACACGTCGTTTTTTTTTTCTAACACCATAGCCACCTTCGGCGCCACCTCGAACATCTCCGGCGTCACCATCAACCGTGAAATCCCCATGTGCAACCACCCTCCACCACGCTCACCTCCATAGCCAATGTAAAACCTCCATCTCCATTGCCCAGAAAATCCCCAAATCGCGTATCAGTTCATCTCCTCCCACCACCATAGAGAACCAAATCAGAAAACTAAAACCACCCAAACCTTCATCAGGGCAACATCCCCCACCCACCCACCACCTCATCAGCCCAACATCGCTTCCACCCGCTGCCCCTTCTCGCGCCGCTTCCTCAAATTCCTCGACGTGTCCCTCACCGCAACACCTTCCAAAAATACCACCACAGCCACTGCCCTCAACACCCTACCCCCAACCCCCCACAACTTCGCGTCTCCCCAATCCCTCTCCGATTGGCTCAAACCCCACCTCTCCTCCGAGTCCTTCGCCTCGTTGAGCGTTAAGCCTGGCACCAAAAACGTGCACAACCTCTGGCTCAAACTCTCCCAAGGAGAAACCTCCCTCACCGATTCCAGTCCTCCGATTCGGACAGTCCACGTTGTCCTCGTCTGTGTCACTGCCAAACACGACAACATCCGGAAGCACGGCAGGCTCTAATCGGAGAAAATGAAGCCCAACGAGGACCCCGAGTCCGCCGCCGTCAAAGGCATTTTCGAAGAGCTTGGCTCTGCGATTGTTGGTGCAGGACCCAATCCTGAAATCGTTGACATTGTCACCATCAATCCCAATTCGTACGTGATGCGGGTCGAGGAGCGCGATTCAGGTTTGTATCCGGGTTTGCCCAATTGGGTGTTTTGCTGTTTCCTTCTTGAATGCCAATTACTTCATTTTTTTCAAATGAATTCAGAAATAAGAGTGGTAATCAGATAATGGGTTGAATGAGTTGTTGTTAAGTTGTAACTAATGAATTCAGCTTGTGTTGGTATTTGTGATGCAGAAGGGAGGGGAGGGTCGTCGGTGGCTGAGGAGGTGGTGGGAACATCCATGATGGGGGAATGGGGTTTGGTTGGTGGAACGGGAGAAAATCTGGAAAGATTGATGTAAAAAAAAATGATGTGACACTCCACCGTCAGCTAGCTCAGCATTTTTTTAAAGTTGTTAGTTTTAGAGGACGAAAAATTATGGTTTCCTTAAGGAAAAAGATCAAAATGTAGCTTAGTTTGAAAAGGAACTAAAAACAAATTCGTTTGATAGTTTAGGGACTAAAAACATATTTAACCCTAAATATTTTTCTATAATTAAAATTATTTTTACAAATAAAATTTAAATAAATTAATAAATTAACATATAAATAAAAGAATACTAAAATATCAATAGTTAATAGTGAAAAAATAATATAGTATGAAAAATTTATGATAATTATTTTCTCATAAATAAAATTATTTTTACAAATATAATTAAATGAATAAATTAGTTAATTAAAACAAAAATGAAATATCAATAACTAATAAAAAATGCACAATTAAAAACATTAAAATCACTTTTGTAATAATCATTTTAAATTATTGACAGATTTAAGTAAGATGGCAAAAATATCAATGTTCCCAGATATTCACATATGAAATCCGTAAGTAATATTTGCAGATATTTATTATCCATAAGTAGCAGGTAACAGATATTTTAATACCCATTTATACATCTCTTTGAGGTGGACCTGAGTTATGATAGCCTCGTTGAATTGAGATATAATCATTACTTTGATACAAAAACATTGTCTAAATTGGACATTGTTAATGTCGATGACATTTGACAATATATGGAAGAGTAGAGGGTGAGAATGATGATGATGAGATGAAGACACTCCAAATATTGGAAAAATTGTTGCTAACATTGGACCACAACCCTAATGAAATAAATGGGTGTGCAATTAGATAAAGTTCTGGCTCAATATGATAGATTTACACAAATGATGTATAAAATTGATAACATCCAGAATAACCTTTACAATTAGACATTGATTTTACTACAAAGATTCGACAACATTTACATTATATTGCAAGATTTAAAAAATTGAATTAATGCACTTATTAAATTTATTGGATTTATATTAACGAATTGTACCGTGTGTTCAAAAATTATTTCAATTTATAAATAGACAATTTTTATTTTGCTATGTCAAATTTAGTATTTTTTTATTAAAAATAATTTAAATAATAATATACAAATTAAAATAAGAAAATATATTTGAAATTTATTCCTACAAATCCTTTAATAAATTCTTTCTTTTATTTTTACCGTTATTTTTTTATCATTAACGATTTCAATTTCATTTTAATATAATTTCTACTATTTAAATTTATATTTATATTAAATTTCTAAGAAAAAATAAATTAATAATAATCTATTTTTATCAATTAAAATATTTTTTTAATCTATTACAATATATAATAATATTTATTAACACAAAGCATTTTTATAATAACATTTTAGTTTAAATTAAAAAATTATAATATATAAAAAAGGAATATATAATAAAAGCAGAGTATGGATCTATCTGATCCACTTTGAAATCCGTGAGCTAAATGGGCCTAATCCTGAACCCATTCTTATCCTTTTCTCACAACAGAGTCCAAAACTGTTCAACGCTCTTCCATCTAATCATTTCAATACGTAACACCGTAACGTAACGAAACAGGGAGAGGAGTATAAATACAGAAGTTACGGGAAAGCTGAAATCAGATGGTGCTGGTCCCACTCCTCCAACCAACACACCCGAACTTAAACCAAACTCGAACTGGTAGGTTTCGTGTGATTGTTGCGTCGCGAAGCCATGGCGGATTCTTCGAACCTGAAATCCGACGCGATTATGGAGCAGATGAAGCAGCACTTCGCCACTGACGCTGGCAAAAAGCTCGCGGAAAAAATTGGACTAGTTTATCAATTTCACATTGCTCCGAAGGTAACCTTCCTTCTCCCTTCTTCTCACTCTTCGTTTAACCTAATTGTTGTGAATTACATTACCGTCTCATTGAATGGCTTGGATTTGTAGAAACTTGGATTTGATGAGGTCGTCTACACCGTTGATCTCAAGAAAGGAGAGGTCACCAAAGGTTAGCATGTTTCCTTTCTTTCGTTTTCACTTTTCAATTGTTTTTGTTTATACTTAGGTTTTCGATATGAATTGCAATCGGAGACGAGCACGTGTTTCGTGAATCATGATGATGAACCTTTGAATTCACTCTCCGACCCGAAGTAAAATGTTGCTGCTATGCATGCAATGTATTGTGATCTCAATGATAAACAATATACAGTATTCACCGTACTGATTATGGTGAGACGAGGTGCTTAACAAATTATAAAAAGTTGAGAAATATAAGAAGAAAATGAAAAGAGATTCTCCAGAAGTTAACAAATTAAATTTTACACAAACTAAGAGAAAACTTCTACAAATTAATTTATGCAGAAACTCATTTTAATTTAAGTAGAAACTAATTTCGGTTTGTCTTTTTATTTTTCTATTTGAAATTCTTCGAGAAACTCGTTCAAACGCACTGTTTCACCTTTACACTATGGCACTGTGTGTTACAGAGGTAGATCAGGATTGTAGAATTTTCCTCCCATCTTTTGTGATGAGTATCAAGGCTTGCAGCCATATCTTGTGATAAGTAGCAAGAGCAGACAGAACTTAATATACTATCTTAACTTGTGAGCGTTAAACTTTTGTTTGAGTAAATAGTCTATTCCAGTGTAAATTTTATAGACGAATTGTTATATACAATTTGTTGTGTTAACTACCTTAAAAGTCACACCTATCATTGATTAGTAAATTGACTGTGTAGTTTCATCGTTATAGAATTTAATTGGTAAACTGTCATTGTGAATTTTTTGAAATGAATTTATTATGCGAATTATGGAAACAGTACTTAAATTTTAATTAGGTATAGAATTGAAAATATTTTAAACACTACGTTTAAATTGTCTAAAGGTAACTAAATAGCTTTTCTACCCTGGCCTTTTCAATGTACGCTAAACTGATTTCAATCTTTTTATTAAGGTTGGTTTTCTTGACACCAGAGATTAATCAATAATTTTTACAATTTTTCTGGAAATCAGATGGTTTTTAGAACTGTATTTCGACAATTCTACTTGATTTGACTAAATTTTATTGCGTTCTCTGACAATAATATACTGTATGAGTATTTATTGGGTTTGTGTGTATTCAGGGCTATACGAAGGAGGAAAACCCGATGCATCCTTTTCATTTAAGGACGAGGACTTTGTTAAGATTGCCTTGGGAAAGATGAATCCACAGATTGCTTTCATGAGGTTCAACTTTTCAATGGATATTTTCCTTCCAATTTACTTTTCGTTGTTTTTTCTTCTTTGTTGATGCATTCATGTGCTTGATGTGGTGGTGAATGAATGTAGGGGTGCGATGAAGATTAAGGGGAGTTTGAGTGCTGCTCAGAAATTTACTCCGGATATCTTCCCAAAGCCTTCCAAGCTGTGAGCTGAGATGCTTTCAACTACTTAAGATTGCAAGAATTATCGTTTGATGCACTCAACCAAAATAGATAGCATCAACATTTCAGGAATATAATTATATATCTTTAGGTAATACATGATTTGAATTTAGCGCTGTCCTGCAAATCTGTCATATCTTTATTGCATTGTAATGGGATGTTTTATGTATGAAAATAGTATATCATACATTGTTTACAACCACTTTTCTATTTTTTATTTATAAATTCTCGGACCAATACATGGTTTTCTGACTATTTGTTGGATTTTTCAGCATGTGTCTACACCCTGCATAAGCGATCACTATCTTTGCTAATGCTATTTTTATCAACCAAAATTGCTAATGTTTTCTTTATCAATCTTTATATTATTTCAGTAGCATATATCACTGTTAAGTTTTCTTCAAATGACATTCCAGTGTCAACATCTACACAGTTGTTATTGTAATCTATTGTGACCTAGGTTGTGCTGAAAAATACTAACTAGTATTATTCTCAGTCATTTTCCTGTTGGGAGTGAAACCATTAGAACCTTTATAGAAATATGATTTTATTGTTTAAGGAGTGAGGGTTCATATATTCATGGTTCATTTTAATTCAGATATATTATATCTCTTACGGTTTATCTTTATATACTAAGAAAATCTCCATCTCCTTATGTCGCACATCATACACCCTATCGATATTAATAAGGGTGTCACTGCTTATCAGGCAATAAGAGTTTCAAATCTATTTTGTACACATTTTTGGGGCTGAGGGGCTCGAAATTTGCTATGTTGTCGTCACAGCGAAAAGCTTTAACTGGGTTGGGTGTTGTGAAACTTGTCCTTCTCATCCTATAGTTAAATTGATTTTATTGTCAATTTGCTCATTATCTTGTACTGTTCCTTTCTTCATTACTCACGCATTCGTTTCTTATTCAAACTGCTATCTTCTACTCAATTTACATGCGTTGAACAGTAAAGCTTACTTCTTGTTTTGAACCCTTAGAGCCAATAAAGGCAAATATGATTAAGTTCAAATCGCAGTGAGAATGATCACAAAACATTGATGTCGTGCATGCTAGAAAGGTTGGAAAGTTTGCACCAAAATTATTGAAATGGACAAAATTTTATAATTTTTTTTTCATATGAATAAATCGCGTTTACATTGTCTAGTCATGCAAGTATGAATTTAGAGTTTTCAGAGTGAAGTTGTGATAGTCTAATACGACTTTTATCGACTTTTAATTTGTTTTAATATCCATTTTTTTTACTTGAACTGAAATTGTACAAGATAGCGTGACTCCAATCTATTTTGTTTTGAATTGAAATCGTTTCAACATGGACGATTTCAATTCATTGTATCACTCTTCCATGATTTTAATTAAAGTAAAAGTTACTCAAAGTCATGTTTGATCTGCACGATCCCTGTATTTATATAAAAGTTGTGTTAGGCGGGCGAATTCACTTTAAGCACTCGGGTCATGCTTCCATAACACGGCTTGTTTTTAAATAAAGTCATGTTATATAACTTGTTTATACTCAAATTTTTGTCAATTTTAGTAATTTTTGTATCATTTAGTTGGTCCTCATATTTGTTTGAAAATCTCAATTTGATCTTTAGATTTTGAGTTATCTTAATTGATTTTTTTAATGTGTAATAAATAGATCTAAATCGTTAACACGAACTAATACATTGTAGACATAGTGATGTGAATTTTGTTAACATAGAATTTAATTTTCGATATTGGCAAAGCTTTGTCAACAAAATTAGGGATTTCAAGTTAAAACAAAATTAGGGATTTTGATACATTATGAACACCGATTGAAAGAGTAGGAAAGGAGATTTTGAGCAAAAATTGAGCATTCGTTCGTGATCGAAAATTGTCAAGATGAGTTTGATTTTGTGGGTGGTTGCTAGTCATTTTAGTTTATTTATTGTTTGTTATGATGATTGTGTATGGTGTTTTCGTTGAACGTGAATGTTATGTTATGTTGTAGTGGTAGAAATTTTTATTTGTAATGCATTGTCCATTGTGATGTGTTCATGGTCAACTTGGGTTAACTAAGTTATTAGAGGATGATCAGATTGAGTATAATAGTGAAGGTAAAAAACAATTAGAGAAAAGGGATCAGTGAGAGATTGATAGTAAACTTGGGTTCAAAGATCTACAATAGAGTGGGGGTGATGGTGAAGTTGAAAAACAGGTGAAGGAAGGGGGCAGTTAAAGGGTGATGGTGAAGGTGAATTTTGCAAGTTTTTTGAATAATAAAAAGAATTTGACAAGTTAAGAAAACTTGACAAAATTGCCAAGTAACAAAGAGAACTCGATAAGATAGTCAAGTAGAATGGATAAGATGATAAAACACCTGATATATTAATGATGCAACTGGATAAGCCCATATTGTGTATGGAGAGCTCGAAGAAGCATATGAAAAGCTCGATGAGTAAAAAGAACTCAACACGATTGCTGAGTGGTGTGGTGAACTCAGCAGAATGGCTAGATAAGTCGGCTAGATAATTGAGTAGCCTGGAAAGAGGCAAGGAAAACTTGGAAAGTCTGAAGAGGGGCAAGGAAGGCTCGAACAACCCCATGGAGGTGCCTTGCCAACTCGTTAGAGAGCTCTATGGAAAGCTCACTGGAGAGCTCGGTGGACCTTGTCGTCAACTCAGAAGAGCATGAGGCTAGTTTGGTTAGCTTGATTTTGGGTTTGCATAGCTCACTTAATTCGGTTGAGCCTCAGGTCAACTTATTTAACTTGCTGAACAAGCAAGTGGAGGAGAATGTGATCATATTAGTACAACTCCAAGGATAAAGATGACGAGTTGAAGACGATGAAGACAATGACGAGGATGATGATGACCATGACGATGATGACAACAATGATCTAATTCTTGTAGCGAAGAAGGCTCCCTCCTCAAATGATGTCTTCGTCGGGAAATTATGGGAGGTTCTTGAAGAACTCGATCAGGAGTGTCAAATGCGCATTGCCAATGAAAGTGTAGATGACCAATACGTTGAGGAATCAACGATGAGGATAGTAGAGTTGTAACAAGAGTGTGATGAATTAGTAAACGAAAAACAGTGAGGAAGAAGGAGATCAAGAAGCTAAAGGCAGAGCTTGATAGTTTGCAAAGCAACAACACAACGAGTAGTAAAAAGATCGAGAAGATGCATTGAGAGGTGATGCAATTGCTTGAGTGGCAAAGGTGGTTGAGGTCATAAGCGCAACCTCATAATTAATTTTTCTTATTCTTAGGGGTTCTAGCAGTTCTTAAGAATGTATTGTCACTATAGTAATAAATGGATTTTACATCTAACCTCCTTGCCACACCACCATGAAAAGACACACTACCACATTCAATCTCCATTTCATGTGCAAGATTAATAAGAATGAGAGAGAGACATAACTCAATTGAACGATAATGAAAAAGACGATCACTTCTTTTGAAACATATATCTTTAAATGTTAGACAAAGAAAACAATATCTTAAAAAGGTGCATTAAATACGTCAACTCCGCGAATTACAAAATCATGTGACACGTAATTCATTCAATATTACAACTTATCAAGTCTGAATGTTGTTTCAGTAAACTTATCATAAAAAACTTATTTGTTACACATTTAAAAAAATAGAACATTCAATTGAGACGACTCAAAATCTGAGACCCAATTGAGAATTTCTAACAAGTACAAGGATCAACTAAGAGTTTAAATCTATTTATTATTATATGTTTGAATTAAAGTTTAAAGTTTGCAAATTTAAATTAGAAATAAAAATAAATTACAAACTGAATTTGCAACAGGAAATTACAAACTGCGTTTTAGTTTACAGTTGTTAAAGCGGTTGATTGGCTTTATCCACATAATTGCGTGATAATTGAAGTCCACCATTATGTTTTCAATTAAGCCAAATTTCATCAACGCCATTTACTTCTGTGTACATTTTATTCCTTTTTTTGGATTAAAACATGCGAAATTAGGCAAATTACAGTTTGTTTAGAGAAACAAGTTAGAAAGTGCAACCATTTCTCATTCAGTTTATGGTTACGCTAGTAACTTTTTTTGTTTTGTTTTTATATCACTTATAAACCAAGAGTAGAGGGTAATTTTTTAAACGCTTTCTTTGTAAAAATTAACTTGTTTCTAAAAAAAGCATTTCAACATTCAAACCAGTCTTAGAAATTAACAAAATGAATGAGACAACCAAAATAGTTTGGTGAACGAGGAAAAACATGTCACTTTCAAAGGATTAATCTCCAATAATGAAATAATACTTCAACGGAACGGGGAATCCCGACACCGGAGATGATTGGTGATGTGGACCACACCAATCTAACGGTGCAGAAAGAGCTATCACATTGGATGAAAGCTGGGTTTTCAGACTCACCAGAATCTACATAGACCAAACCTCACCTGATTTTGCCGTAGGTGAGTTAAAAATGTGAACTTTTCCAAGAAACATGGAAACACTGTCTCCTTGATAGACTGAATATAACACTTTAAATGACATGTTTGAATGAAATGTTTCCAATATGCACACACTAAATGTGCCATTGATATTCAAATCTCAAACTCAAAATTCTTGATTTGATCAAATCTGATACATAACTTTACAAAAGCCGAGGTTCAAAATATCAGAAGCCTGTACACAATACAGAATGATCTTATTTTTTCTTTTCTCACCATTGATGAAGAGCTTAATTTCATGTTGTCATAAATCGGTGAGTTGGAGACCATTCACAGTCCTCTCTGAGTGAGATGGAGTATGATGCAATCAACCATACATACAGCAATGACTAACATGTACAAGTGTGATATAGTTTTGAATAATCTCCAAAAGGATGACATGTTGAGATAGGTGGAGCATGACAATGCATGTATTTTCCATGATGGATTACCCTGAATGTGTTGTGTGAGACTTTTTCTTCCCAAAGAACATCAAAACCCATGGGAAGAATGACTTCTTCTTCTTCTTTCCGGTCTTTGCATCCGATGATGACACAGATCCACTGTTAGAATGGACGTATGACTTTGAACTGGAAAAGTAACGAAGAGGAACAGGTAAACGATGAGATTTGTCAAAACTGTTTGATCCTTTGTGTCTTTCAAGAGCAGCGTCTGAACTTTTACTACTTTGATGCTTAACCAATTCTTTGCCTACTGAACCAGCCTTTCTTCGTTGCCCATGATCAGCCCTCCATTTTCTTAGTTCTTGTTCTACACCTAGTTTTCCCTCCCTGGCCTTTTCAGCTTTCTCCATGGCCATCTTCAGAGATTCTCTTCTCAAACCCATCTCTCTACTCACACTATTCAACTTCTCCAAGGTTCTCAATTCAGATTCCTTCGCTGCATTAATTTTAGAATTAGCTGTTGCAACCCTCATGTTGGCTTCTTTTTCTGCATCATGTGCTTGTTTGCTGAGATTATAGTACTCCTCCACTGAAAGTGTCACCCAATTGGCTGAATCCACTTCGGTGTTGCTCTTAGGTGACTGACTCTCTTGCAATGCTTTAGTTGCTGCTATTGCCAACCTTTCAGATGCCCTGGCAGCTTCTATCTCCATTTCAGCTGCTAGTAATTTGCTCTGCAATGTGCTTGCACTGCCCTTTAATACTTCAGCCTCCTCCTCTACTCTCTGCAACTCTTCACGAGCTTCTTGAGCAAGCAATTTGGCCTGATTATTCTCTTCAACTGCTTGCTGTAGCTTCTTTGGTAGCACGGCAATTTTCTCTCTGGCTTCCTTTTCCTTCATCTGAACCAAAACCGTTTCTGATATAGTGTTCTCCAGTTCACCTTCAAGAGATGCAGCTGTGATGGAGGCCATTCCCTCTCTTTGCTTCATGGAGGCAAAGGATAGTTTCTCATTTTCAAGTTCTGTTTTCAAGGAGGCTACGGCCACCTTCAAGTAATTTACCTCAGTGGTGGCTTTCTCTATGTTAAGCTTTACTTCCTCAAGTTCCTTTTTGGCAGATGCAACTGCTTCTTGTATTTCACTGTGTGTCTTCTTCTCTGGTTTCTCTGGCCCTTCTTTGGAGATTCCTTCCTCATCACCTTCTGGGTCAGGCTTTGATTCCATATAAACACTTAATTCAGCTTTCAAATCAACCAGCAAAGATGAGGCTGCTTGCAATTTAGATTTGAGATCCTTAGCAGACAAAATTTTCTGGTTGAGACTCTGGAGTTCTTCTTCTGCCTGTTTAAGTTCCTTCTCCCAAAGGAGACAGTCCTGATCTTTTGCCATGACTGTTCCTATTCTCTGTTCCTCTGCTTCCATGTGTGCAGCATGTGCACTTTCCAGTGCCTCCTTTGTTGCAATCAGCTCAATGGTCAAGTCTTCCACTGTCTTCTCCACTTGCTTGGATGAAGCAATAGCCTCTTCAGATTTCTTGACAGCTTCATCTTTTTCAACAACTAAGGAGGCATATTCTCCACGCAATGAATCCAACTCTTCTTTTATAGATGTTAACTCTATGACAGCTGATGAATACCTAGCTCTAGCTACCTCAAGCTGTGCCTTTGCTGCAACACTGGAGTCATCTGCAATGCCTTGCTCCATCTCTTCCACTCTCAGCTTTGCAAGTTCTGAGTCTTGTCTTGCCTGACGCTCTTCTGTTTGAGCCCTCTCTAGGTTGAGTTTAAGCTCTTCTATTAGTCTCTTAGTGGTATCCAGCTCCTGCAGTACTCTCATTTTTTCTTTCTCTGCAGCCTCGGCTTTTTTTCTATATTCTGGGATCAGCTGCTGTGCCTTTTCATGTTCATGCTCTACATGTTTGCGTCTCTGTATATCAGAAAAACTGAAGTTAAAAGCGATTTTACTAAGCTGATGAAGCTACCATAGTCATTACTCATTAGTATAAATAAATTATCTTCCAGCTTTGAAGAAATTATTTGGTTTTTGACTTAGTATAATGGTGATGAATCAATAATATATCTTTTGTTTATCTTTAAAAGGCAAGAAAACATCCAATGGAACTCTTTCCTCAAGAACACGTTATGGAGTTGCAAAATAAGTAAATGAGAGACATATATACCTCCACTGTCTGGATTCTATGAGCCTTCCAATCCACAATGCCTCCAAATTTGGAAACAGCTTCCTTGACAGATTCAAATGGAGCAGCTGTATCAATAAGGCCTCTTCTTGCAGCCATCTGCTTGGCATAACTAGGTGAGTCAGCGGCTCCCACAGTAGTATCAGTAACATTGATTTGAGATGGATCTGTCTTCTGTTCTTTCTGGTCATTCTGCAACTCTGTTTTTTCAGAAGAGGAATCCAAGAGTTTTATCTGACTATCATCACTGGCAGATGGTGAATCATCAGCTCTCAAAGCAACATCAGTAACATTGTCTTGAGACGGATCTGTCTTCTGTTCTTTCTGATCATTCTGCAACTCTATCTGTTCAGAAGAGGAAGTCATCTGATCACTGGCAGCAGGTGGATCAACAGCTCCCACAACAACATCAGTATCAATTGTTTGAGGTATATCAATCTTTAGTTTTTTGTGATCATTCTGCAACTCTTTTTCCTTGAAAAAGGAAGTTGACAATTCCATCTGACTATCAGCATCACTGCCATCACAGACAGTAGAACCACCATCCTGTTGCCTATTTGACATATCTTCTAATTCTCCAGCTTCAGAATCTGCAGGCATGGCTCCTTGGTTGCTTTGTTCCCTTACGTGAACAGCATCTTTTGAGGTTGACGCTGAATTATCTACTGCAACATCAGCAACCATGGTTTGAGGTGAGTCTGTTATTAGTTCTATGGGGCCAGTCTGCAACTCTTTTGCTTCAGAAGATGATGTTGAGGGATTCATCAGATTATCAACATCACTGCTAGCAGTGACAGCAGAAACACCTTCCTTCTGCCTGTTAAAGTTATTTTCATCTAGGTGGCTTTCTTCTGTTGCATGAATTGTAGCTTCAGGAATAGAAGCTGAATCACCTGTGGGAAGATGTTCAACTTGTGCAATGGTTTTATCGTTAGAAGCATTTAGGGACACTTCTAAGTCAGAGAACTCTCTGGGAAAACCAGTGCCAGCCATCACTTCACTGTTTTCTTCAGGGGTTTCTGCCAGCGGCTTCTGCTCAGCCATTATTACAGAGGTTTCTGGGGGTGGCTTGTCTTCAACGTCCTCCATTTGTAAGAAGCAATTGGAAGAGTTAAAGGCATCTAAAAGAAAATGATAAAGAATTAATCAGTGAAAAAAAAAATGAGAGTTCTTGTTGGCTGATTAACCATTTCAGTAAATTCAATCAGATTCAGAATAAAATATGATCATGCAGAGGTTTCAAATTTAAGGGTGATGACAGCGTCTAGAAAAGCAGTACAACAATAATTGATTCCCATATGTAACCTTTAATTGCTTGAACATCAACCAATGATAAAAATACAGAATCTTATGATGCATGAAAAGCCGAAAGATCCTCCCGTTTCAGAGACGTTGACATTGAAATCAAGATTACAAACACGTGAAGAAAGTTATAAGAAAGACAACCTAGGTACACAAAAACAAACATTTCAGGTAGTAATTACCATGCATCCGACATAAGTTGGCCAATTTTTAACTGGGCTGATGAAATTTGTAAATTCTTCTGGTACATGTATATCTCAATGGATAGAAAGAAACAAAAACAAAAATCTTACGGAAAAGGCAATAGATATGAAGAAAATTGTATTGGAAACAATTATATCCAGCCCCAGATAAAGAAAAACATTAATCCAAACTTTGCAAACCAAAAAAGTTATTATAATAAAGATGGTTTTTTGTAACAGTGATGATGGGGAGGAATTGAAGGGCGAAAGAGGGTATGAGGAAAACGAAGAAAACAGATTAAGCAAATAAGATGGTGGTTTGAAAAAGAAGAAAGAAGCAAAAACAGAAGAGAAAGGAGAGAAAAGAGAAGGAGAGGAAAATACCCGGATTAAGCAGAAACAAAACTGATGATTGAGAATAGAGACATATTAATGATCAATGAAAAATTATGAGGAGGAAAGGCAATGTAGAAATTAAAATTAGATTGAGAAAAAGTTGGAGCTAAAATTAGAACAAGTAAGGAAAAGAAGAAGAAAGGGTCAAGAAGGATGAACAGTTTACCTTGTCACATAAACTAAACATAAATGGTCCACTCTGTACTCTCTCTTTTCATTTTTTTTTTTTTAATTTCAAACATGACTTGTCATCTACAATAGGACACCTGTTTTTCAACTTCAAACAAATAATATTATGGTTGCTTACATACTTCATTTTCATACATGAAAAAATAAGTTTATAATTATTTATTTTTCCATTTAAAATAGGATTTGAAGTGGTCAAATAAACAATATTAGATAAAAATAGTATTAAATATTAATGATATTAATATCTTTATGTTTATGTATTAATATTTTAACTTTTATTTTAAATATGGTAACGATTTTAACTTAATGCATTTGTATTAAGTAAGTAAATAATAATATTTTGATAAATAAAAGTGATAATAAAATATTGATAATAATGAGTAATTATTTAATTTATATAATTTCTACTATACCGCATATCTTTATTTATATATATATAAAAGAAGGTTGTTGGAACATTTTGCAAAGTAAAGGTAAAATTGATGTTTTAATGTAAAGTATTTATTATGTTCACGTAAATAATTATTTTCTTATGATAAAAAATTAATATCTATTGATAAAAATAATAATGAAATTTTAAAAATTATGTGAAGTATTACTTCAATAAAAATAATTATTTTAAATTACATAGTTATTTAACTAACGTATATTTTAAGGATGAAATATTTAAATTGAACATATTTTATTTATCTAAATCGTAATAATTAAAAATTTTAAAACATAAATTTGTGAGATATGTAATTATTTTGTTTAAATCAAAATATTTTTTCACAGAAAAATTAAAAAATATATAACAAGTTTAATAAAATATTAACAACACTGTAAGATAATTTTCAACTTTTATAATAAATAATTAAATATCTTTTTTCTATAACACATATTATAAATGTAATAAATTTAATTAAAACACTAAATTTTCTAATATATTATTTATATTATTTACGAAAATGATACTAATTATCAAGACTTCAAAATTATATATATAGAGAGAAGAGAAAAGGATGACGAGAAAAAGTAAGAATATTTTAAATTAACTTTTTATGATGATATCGTAAATTACAATTAATAGTCATTACTTTTAACTTATACTATGTTTTTTATTTAAAATAAATATTTATATTTTTTAAATAAATTATCAAATAATAATTACATAAATATAAATTAATTATAAAAATAGTAAAGAATTATACATGATTAAATTTTTACATAACTACAAAATGTATTTTTTTAAAGATTAGATTCAATGAAAATAATGATTTATTTCTAAATGAAACTTAACTGACAACAATGATAATAAGAAAAATAAATTGATTACATTTTCTAATATATATAATAATTATTTTATTATTTAAAACAAAAATAAAGACTAAACAAATATATACAATCTTGTCTTTGCGCGTATTTGATTGTTTTAAAAAAGAAATTATTATCCATATCTTATTAATATGAATATTTCTATTATAATTAAGACCATTTGGATTCATAATGATCTTATTTGTTATGAAGGTTATTTTTACTTCCATTTTTTTTATAAATGAAAAAACATAATTCCAACATTTTAAAATTATGTTATTTCTTTATGCAAGAAAATTGTTCCCTAATTTATTTTTTGTAATGTCAGCACGTGGTTTTTTTTATCTCATTACTTTATTTTTGTAATATCCGATGTAAAAGTGTTGATCAATTAAAGGACAATGAATATTGCATATTGATTATTAGGTGTGTACGTGTGGCAATGTCAAATAATGCGATATCAGGACACAAAATCAAACGTCAGAATCAACACGTCATAACCAATACTATAATGTTGTGTTGTAGTCCAAGTTTTCAATTTCTCATCTTTGTACTCAATGGAGGTTTAAAACAAAATACTTATTTTAGTTTTACTTTTTTTAGATAACGTTATTTTATTAAAAAGATAAATTAAAATAAAGAAGTTGAATACTCTAATTTTAATTAAGAGTTCCTACAAAATCCAATTCAAATGATAAATATCTGTTTTCTAATTATGCATATAAATAATTTATTAAAAATTAAAACTCGTTTTAGTAATTCCTAACCAGAAGATAAGAAATCAGAGAAAAACCAATGGTAGCATGACATGGCATGGTTTCGTGTGGTGCACGTAGCATGAATGTGATTTTCCAGTTGGGCCCACTGGCCCAATGGTATGAAAGAGTCCAACTCACATGAGACAAAATGTCATCCGTTGGATTGGATCCATCCATGCGTACAAGGAGCACCGTCCGATGAAACCCTTTCAAGCTTCAATACTGTAATTTTGTTATTAACGCGATTAAGACTGTTAGGTACAGTATAATGCGATTAAGACTTTTTTTTTTCTTTTTTTATAACTATTATTGTTTCTTAAAGTTCTTTTATTACATAAATTCACAAAAATAATTGATATACTATCTTTTATTTTTTTAATCTGTGATGAGTGAATTTATTCTTTCCAGAAAACTAAAATTATAGTTGTTATGAGAGGAAACGAGTGAATTATTTTTCAATTTATTAAATAAACACATTCTGTATTCACACGTTAAGGAAAAACTATGTAGTTTGAAACATCTTAAATAAATTTATTAAATATTTTTTAAAAATTTATTAAATAATTGCATACGGTGAAGCTTTCATGAGGGTCCTTTTCTTGCATACACTTAAATTGAAGTTTGAGAGGTTAGTCTCTCGGTCCACGCTTTCGCAAGGAAGGAAAACGCGTCAGAACAGGTTAGTCTCTCGGTCCCACAAAATTTCTACCGAAAAATTTTGGCCCCATTGTAGGGTTGGGGTCATCCCTTATAACCACAAGGGACTGGACAAGGATACAGTCTCACCATCAACATCATCAAGCTTCTACGGTTCTATAGATAATTATTTTGATATAGATTCATTTTATTATTTAATTTAATGTAAATATCTTAATTCAATATTATAATATTGTTCAAGATTTATCAAGGATCCAATAATGCACTTACCAGTTAGCCAAATTTGGCATCAAGTGTTCAACCATGCAATAGTTCGACCATTTGGCCTCACTGGTATTCAGCTGTTCGGCTTCACAACGCAGTTGACAGGACCATGCAGACCACTCGGTCAAGAGGGAGTGCAATAACCGAGAGGTAAATCCCTTTCGTTGAAGAAAAGATCCAGAGGTAAATCCCTCTCGTTGAAGAAAAGACCGAGAAACAAATCTCTCTCGGCCGAGAGGTAAATCCCTTTCATCAACCAAAAGAATGAAGAGGTAAATCCCTCTCAGAGCGTTGTTGGACGTCCCCGAGGACTGACACTCTCGTCCACTAGGAAGTTCCAAAACGAACTCCTACGCTGAAAAATCGAGGAGTGAGGAACGTTCTCCGTGAACTCTCACTCTCGCCCTAAACCGAGCGATGTTGGACGTCTCCGAGGACTGACACTCTCGTCCACTAGGAAGTTCCAAAACGAACTCCTACGCTGAAAAATCGAGATGTGAGGAACGTTCTCCGTGAACTCTAACTCTCGTCCTAAACCGAGCGGTGTTGAACGTCCCCGAGGACTGACATTCTCGTCCACTAGGAAGTTCCAAAACAAACTCCTACGCTGAAAAACCGAGCGGTGAGGAACGTTCTCCGTGAACTCTCACTCTCGTCCTAAACCGAGCGGTGTTGAATGTCCCCGAGGAATGACTCGTCCACTAGGAAGTTCCAAAACGAACTCCTATGCTGAAAAACCGAGCGGTGAGGAACGCTCTGCGTGAACTAAAAAGTTGATGTCGAAAAGCGATAGATAAATCCCTCTCGCCGAAAAGTTGAAGTCAAAGACCGAGCGATAAATCCCTCTCGACCGAGAGGTAAATCTCTCTCGAGGATGTTGAAGACCGAGAGGTAAATCCCTCTCGGCCGAGAGGTAAAGCCCTCTCCCTAGGAAGTTATCTAGGAACTCCTAGTGCAAAGTCGAACGGTAAATCCCGTTCCCTAGGAAGAACTCCTAGGTCAAAGTCACATAGCCGAGAGGTAAAGTCCTTTCACTAGGAAGTTCTCCAGGAACTCGTGGGTCGAACACCAAGAGCTGAGGAATAGTCATTCTCAACCGAGCGTCTTCAATAAAGCACTCTGGCACGCTTGGCCATTCAACCTTATAAAATGGGTTAGTCTAATTATTTACATTCTTTTGACACTTCAAATTCGATCGTTATTTTTCTTTAGAAAAGGAAAACAAGTTCTAAAAAGAACTCCCATCATAAGTCGTTCGACCTATTGAAAAGTTCAAAAGAGAAGTTATAAAGTTCACCGTTTTGGCAGCAACGAGCAACGACTAAAAACAACCTCCGTCAAACTCATAAGTCCTATAATTAACCACGGCTAAAGTCGAACGCTTAACTCGGACTTAAGGGGCATAATGTATCATACCTAGTGGAGAACGAACGATTAACATTTTGCACCGTTCGGTCCATCCACTCAGGACCGTGCGGTTCATCCGCTACAGTCAACCAAGTCAAAGATTGGGCCGCAATTGGGCCAGCGTTTAAGTTATTGGGCCAATAGTCTAGTAGATGAAAAAATAATCAAGAATATCTAATTAAAGATATTCATAAACAGGTTATAAACAACCAACCAGATTCTTAGGTAATCTGTTTATATTTTATTCTGTTTATATTTTATTGGGCTTATGTTAGCTTAAGGTTCATAAGACAACTTATAAATAGAGAGCCAGGGCCACCAGGTACGTTCAACTCACACTTCATGACACCCAAACATTCAATAATGATAACCCTTCATTAAATACTTAACTAAGAACCAAGGTTCTTCAAATTCACGCCTAACTTGAGCGTCAGTGTATTTTTTGCAAGTACCTCCCCCATGAGCACGAAGGTAACGGATCGACCAAAACCGACGTGACCGAACGACTCAGACAAAAGAAAGACAAGGAGCTCAGACGATTCCCGCTTTCGGAAGAGAGGAAGACGCGTCGGAACATGTTAGTCTCTCACTCTCACAAAATTCCAAAGGAAACCACCAGTAAAATTTGTTTTATTGATAATTCTTTTTCACGTTCAATTTTTTTTATTGTGTATATTTTTGTTATGCAACACTTATTTTATCTCTACCCTATATCCTCTTAAAAAATTACATTAAACAGGATAAAAGTGCGATGAAATTTTGTTATAATGTATGTTTCCATTATTGAGTGACTACTAAATAAATAAATAGCATGAAAAACAAAAAACAAAAATATCTGCACAAGTAAGATGACGAAGTACACTTGCAGAAAACAAAAAACAAAAGAATGAAAATTGGAAAATGTGGTATAATTATACAACTATAACCTAATTTAGGTATAACCTAATCAATCAAAAGCGAGCCTTGTCTTCTGGGATCTGTGACATTGATCTTCCAGTGCATGTCCGGCAGCCCAAGCTTCCCTGCCTTTCGCCTCTCCCAGTTGAGCTCCGTCCTTCTCTTTCGGGTCAACCGGCAGAGGCTCTGCAGCCGCAAGTCCATGGCGTCGTGAACCTTCCACCACCGTCGATGCGCCACGTCGCTGGCGTAGACCCTCTGATCTTCCACATCCCAGTTGCAGTCGTAGTCCCTGTAACAGTGCCAGGGCTTCAGACCCAGGTAATGGATCGCGTAGAGTCTCGGAGGGTCCGCGCCGAACATCGCGTTCTTCACACTCGCTTCCAGCGTCGTGTTCGCCCAGAAGTTCTTCAGAAAGTTCACGCGCCGAGGAAGCCTGTGCCACCACACGAATATCTCGTTCAGGAAACCCTGGTCGCCCCTACAATCAACATATGAAAGCCATGCATGTTACAAATTGTTCATAAACTATAACTAGTAAATACTTATTGTATATATAATGTTTCTTTTAAAAATGAGTAATTAAACATTTAACAATAATTAACTTTAAAAAGATAAGGGTAAATAAGTAATTAGAAAATGTGAATTTTTAGATTTACGAGGGAAAATAACTTCGTACCCGTTGTACGAGACGACATCGTGGCGGCGCGACATGAGAACATCGAAGGTGCAGTTGGAAGGTTCGAGAACCATGATGCCGGAGTTGAAGATGGACTGGTCATTACCGGTAGCGGACATCTGAGGGAAATTGAAGAGGATGTCGAGGTTGCGGAGGATGATGATGTCGGCGTCGATGAAGATCACTCTCTCGTACTCCGTCAACTGCCACAACCTGAACTTGCTGTAGTTGTACTCATTGTAGGTGCCGTTCTCGGCCAGCGGGTTCCGGATCCGGGAGATGAGTCGGATCTTCCAGCCGGAGAGCTCGAGGGCGTGGCGCTTGACGGCGGAGATGGAGCTGTCGAGGAGGAGCACGAGGTCGCGTTTGGTTCCCGTCCGGAGAAGCGTCTGCGCCAGCGTTATTGCGCCGCAAACGTAGCCTTCCGACGAGTGAAGAACCGTCGCGTAGGCCTCGCGTTTCGCTCGAGCTTCGCTTTGAACGTTCTGTTCCAGTTTTGACGTGTCGTACACCTTGTCGATTCCTAAAAATTGACAACAAAAATTCACAAGGTAAAATAAAGATAAAAGATATGTTTTTAAAAAATATTTGTTAATTATAATTCATTTTCCATGCGTACGAAAAAGTATTGTGTTTTAAGAAACCCTTTCCCTGCATTACAATCAAAGTTGGTTACCCTTTAGCTTTCAACTTTCCATAAACAAAATACATTACTTTTTAGAAGAAATTAAAACTCCGGTAGCCATCGTAGTTGTTAGTGATGTCTAATAAAATTATTTAGTGATAGAAGTTGATAAGTACAAAATAAAATATGGTTTAGACAGCAAAAAGGAAATTTTCCAGAAGAAGCTGCATGCAATATGATTAAGGGTTGGACTGTGCATTTCACAGGAAGATTGCTAATGATGACTTAGATTAACTGAGAGAGAGCTTCTTCGCCTTTAACATATACTTATTAGCAAAGTCACCAAAAGTATATATTTGAACTTTTTAAAGTTTCATGCAAACTCCTCAAACGTATAAAACTTTATTTATTTGCTTTCAGAAAACTTGATTTTACACTATTTTTTATAATTTTCCTTCTCCGATGAATTTTTATCATGTATTTCAGTAAAAAAAATGTTGTGCACCTCTTTTCAACATGTCTTTTATGCATAAATTGGTACCAACTTTACCAAAAAAAAGAAAACAAAGCAAACAGAAAAAAGGTCTCTATAATTTTGATCCCAGTATGGGGTAAATTGAGAAAGAAAGGGGAAAGATACAAGAAGAAAAAACGTAAAATAAATTATGTATAAAGAAAGAAAGAAATAAATAAATAAAATAAATGGAATAAAAATGTTTATAAAATACTATAAATTGTATCTTCATTTTGTAACAGAAATGCTACCATAAAACAATCTTGCTTTATGAGGAAAAGAAATAAAAATAACTGGCAAAAGTTATAGTTGATGGTCTTTGTTCTTCTTCATGTCTTCAAAAACAATTTTAAGCCGTTAGCTATGCTTGATGTGAGATATCACCCAACTCAAAAACCTTCAACTACAATGTCATATAGTCACACAAAAAAAAATTAAAAACACAAAACTAACATTTTATAAAACATTTTTCTTAAGGTTTCAACCCAGCGCCTGTAGCTCAGTGGATAGAGCGTCTGTTTCCTAAGCAGAAAGTCGTAGGTTCGACCCCTACCTGGCGCGATCATTTATTTAAACTTTTATTTTTTTTGTTTATTTAATTTTTTTAATGTTTGCTTATTTTTCAATGCACCTAACTTATCATTATTACACATGTAAATCCAGAACTTTTTTTCCTGGTAGCTTAATTAATACTCATTACTTTTGATTAGCTTATGAATTAATTCCTACCCACTTGATGAATATGTAGGCAATTAAGCATACCTTGTTCCCACAGAGGCAGAGCCAAATTGCAAGAACCAACAGGCAAAGATACCTTCTGCTCCAACCACTTTACATCAACCTCATAATACCACCACTCATTTTCCTGCTTAACCAAATCGTTGCACCTAAACACCTCCATCATTGGCCTACACTTGCTCCACAACACCACCTTTGTCTTCCAATTCCAATCCTTCTTCCCTTTCTTCACCACCAAATTCCCCACAATCATATGAACTTGTAACCTGAAAAACAAAAATTAGAATTATATACAAATAAATAAATATAACTATGTCAACTAGGTTTGCTTGAAACTATAGATAATACCTGAAAACATCCCTTGCCCACCCTTCTTCAGGGTACTTGCATGGCAACTTGGCTATGATCACGTCCATGTTTTCATACGCTGCAAACTCTGGCATCGGTATCTCCGGGCATGATGGAACATCACTCTCTTCCTCTTCATCTATCCATTCCGGAAATAAATCTGTCCAATTGAAAAACTCTGACACCCTTTCGAAATAAACCTCTGTTGTTTCTCCAAGGTTGTTCCATTCACTCACATCATCTTCATGCATGTTCACCATTCCCATCTTCAATCCCTTCCCCATTTCACCAAAGAACCTAGGCACCTCTATCTTACTCGCGTTCTGCTTTCGCATTCTAGTTTTAAATTCTGGTTCCTCCGACACTGCTTTCATCTTCATGCTTTTTTCTTCCTACAAGTTTCAATATCATATACAAGAAGTTATGTATACACATTTTCATATTTATAACTTATGAAAACACTTACAGAAAGTGACATGGATCGAGCTTCATTTAATGTGAAAACACTGTTTTTTATGCTTTAAATGATGAGTTGAATCATTGAAAAAACATGAGTTCAATCTACGGTTGATGTCATCTCTAACTCAAAACCTTTTACCATAAATTTATACTCTTACTTAAATAACCTAACAGTAAAAGGTTCATTTAATAGGAAGAGATTTAGTCTATAAAAGAAGCACAACACACAGAAAAAAGAAGAAAAAGAAAGGAATGCCATTAGAGTAGGCTCACCTTACCTTGTGATGGCATTCCCTCAAGGAGCACCTAACAAGGGAGGCTGCATTTTCAAAGTAGACTGAGGAAGATGGTTGGAGAAGAAGGGTTGCATAAACGACAAGAAAGATGGCAAGACAGACCAAGTTGATTCTGATGACCAATGCTTTAGAAGGTGCTGTCTTGAACAACTTTTGAAGACTCGAAACTTCCATATCCCTTGAGCAGCAACGTTAATTAGAGGCAGCAACAGTGGGTTTTAAATGGAGGGGACCTATGAACTATGAACTATATATGCAAATATAGATGTAGTAGTTGTGGATGATTAATTTGGAAGGAGTTGTTGGAGGATTATATACATGAGTAAATCTCAAAGCAAGAAAGACCCTTTATGAAGCTCCATTTGTACTTCCTTGAAGATTAATTTCCTTTTGTGCAAGATTAGAGAATGTAAGTAAAAATTGTTTGCTTAAATTTGAGGTTTAGTTGACACATGTGAACAATTTCTTTTCTAGACAAAGTTCCAAAATGACAAAAATGTGTCATGTTCCATAATCATTGACAGCAAGAGGGAAAGGATAGAGTAGTAAAACAGCAATCTCAATTATTCATTGGAGCATGGAATTATATGAAATTGGAAGAAAAGATTTTGAGGGCAGTTGAGCAGACTCACCAACACCTAATCGGTTGCCCTGTCAATTTTTTATCATAAATTTCTAAGTGTTATTTGTTCACAAAACTATATGCTGTGAAACTAGCTCCTCTAATTCCTCATATGTCATTGTAAAAGTGCTTTTGGTTTTACGTCATGATCCAAAATTGTTTCAAAAAAGAAAAATACTTTGCAGGAGAACAACAATATGAGAATGGTGAACCATCACATTTTTGTTGGGACATAATGATTTTATACGATTGGACTAACTGGGTAGGTCCTACCCAACCAATCATCCTTCCCAATCTCATCAACAAATACAACACATTAGGTCAACTATGACTTTTATAGGACCATCATATACATTACTTTATTTACTCTCTTACCACTTAAAAGGTCTTCACTTTTTTTTTTTCAATTCATAAAACTTGCAAGGAGAGTGGATCAGTGCATAAATAATTTATCTTCACAACTAACTTATAAAATAATTTATTTTTATTTATATATTATAATTTGACTTTTCCTTTATATAACTTGTAATTTTTAACAAATCTAATAGATAAGTGAGGACGTTACTTTACATGACCTACTTTATGAATTCATGGTCTTACTTACTACAAACTTTTGGACCGCGATATTCCAACAACGCATATTTAACACTGTTTTCACAACGTCACGTGTCGTTGTTTGATTGGTTTGTTTTAAAAATAAATTTTTTTTAAAACCTACGAAACGGAAGTCCGTAACCCTTATTTTTACTGAAATTCCGAAAATAGCCATTTCTCTGTTCCATTGGAAACGAAGGTGCGTTCTCTTGGAAGGTCGAAGGTCGCGTTTCGTGGCGCTTCACTTTGTTCTGTGTGCGTTCGTCTTCGAAGCTTCCATCTTCGCTGTCGTTGTCTCGCTCTCTCGCTCTATCATTTTTACTTTGTGTTAATCTCACTTATAATGACAAAAGTAGTGATTGAAAAATGAACGCAGCATTATAATAAGAATTTGAAAAGTACGAGACCATTTTCAGTAAAATTAATGGTAATTAATGGGAAGGAGTTGATCAAATTCTGAGTGGGGAGATGGGTGTTGGTCATTGATGTAAACGCAAGAAGTGTGGAGTGACCCATGAGTAGGGGGACGAAGTAGTGCAAGGGATGAGTCAGAGTGTTGAAAAAATGGTCTGGTAATCGTTTACAGAATCTTGGTAAACGATTACCCGAGAGAAAATTGGATTTTGTACATAAAGTCCAACACAGGTAGTCAGCCAGGTGAACAGGGGTCACCATTGGAAAAAAAGCTCAGTTTTAGGCAGTTCTGCACCTGTCTGAGGCTGGTCCAGGTGTTTCAGTGGTGGGAGAGGGTGGTTGGTGATGTGATGTGTGTCCAAGGAGTGTGGGGTGACCCCTCATCAGTTGGAGGAGCAAGCTCTGCAAGGGATTTGTTGACCAAAAAACCATACAAGTGAATTTAAGGGTCATTACTGGTTAGGAGGTTATGTTTGATGACCCCAAGAAGTGGGGAAGACGTCATTCTTACTGAGGGGACCAAGTTGGACAAGTGCAGAGCTAATCTGCAGAAAAAACATTGTCGTAATCGTTTACAGTGGCCTCGTAAACGATTACACGAGAGAAATCACTGTTTTGTACAGGAAGTTGAACTGAAGTAGTCAGTTGTAGTGTCCTGGGTGATCATTGGCAAAAACTGTTAATTTAAAGCACAAGTCAACTTGTATTTACTTGGTGTTGGTGTTTGACTGGTGGTAGAGGCTGGTAGGTGATGGGAGGTGACCCCAAGAAGTGGGAAAGAAGCCATTCTTACTGAAGGGACCAAGTTGGACAAGTGCAGACCCAATCTGCAGAAAAAACACTATGGTAATCGTTTACAGTATCCTTGTAATCGATTACAGTGTCAAAAAAGGTGTAAACTTGATTTCTAAGGCATAATTTGAAAGGTCTTTGAGTATAGATTCCAACAAAACAAGAATCAACTCATTTGGAGTTCGGTGGAGAAAGTTATGAGCAAAAGAACAAGCAAAGGTGAGAGTTGGCAAAAATATATGAAACGCTAACTTGAAAGAATAAACTGTACCAACTCAGATGTCCAAAAATTACAAATTAGTAGTCATTGGAAAGATTTTTGAGTCTAGTTTCTAATAAAAAAAGAATCACATCATTTGGAAGTCGGTGGGAAAAGTTATCAGTAAAATAGCCAGCAAAGGTCAAAGTTGACAGCATGTTATCTCACCTAAGTTGCTCATCTCATAAACATTGTTTTTTTCCTTCATCATGGGGTGCCAAAACATCACTTCCCACCACTGAAACACCAGGACCAGCATAAGAAAAGTGCAAAAGTGCTTAAAACTCACCTTTTTGGCCAATGGTGACCCCAGTTTACCTGACTGAGTACCTGTGTTGGACTTTCTGTACAAAATCCAGTTTTGTCTCGGGTAATCGTTTACAGTGTCCTTGTAATCGATTACAGTGTCAAAAAAGGTGTAAACTTGATTTCTAAGGCATAATTTGAAAGGTCTTTGAGTATAGATTCCAACAAAACAAGAATAAACTCATTTGGAGTTCGGTGGAGAAAGTTATGAGCAAAAGAACAAGCAAAGGTCAGAGTTGTCAAAAATATATGGAACGCTAACTTGAAAGAATAAACTGTACCAACTCAGATGTCCAAAAAATACAAATTAGTAGTCATTGGAAAGATTTTTTAGTCTAGTTTCTAATAAAAAAAGAATCACATCATTTGGAGGTCGGTGGGAAAAGTTATCAGTAAAATAGCCAGCAAAGGTCAAAGTTGACAGCATGTTATCTCACCCAAGTTGCTCATCTCATAAACATTGTTTTTTTCCTCCATCATGGGGTGCCAAAACATCACTTCCCACCATTGAAACACCAGGACCAACCTAAGAAAAGTGCAAAAGTGCTTAAAACTCACCTTTTTGGCCAATGGTGACCCCAGTTCACCTGACTGAGTACCTGTGTTGGACTTTTTGTACAAAATCCAGTTTTGTCTCGGGTAATCGTTTACAGTGTCCTTGTAATCGATTACAATGTCAAAAAAGGTGTGAACTTGATTTCTAAGGCATAATTTGAAAGGTCTTTGAGTATAGATTCCAACAAAACAAGAATCAACTCATTTGGAGTTCGGTGGAGAAAGTTATGAGCAAAAGAACAAGCAAAGGTGAGAGTTGGCAAAAATATATGAAACGCTAACTTGAAAGAATAAACTGTACCAACTCAGATGTCCAAAAAATACAAATTAGTAGTCATTGGAAAGATTTTTGAGTCTAGTTTCTAATAAAAAAAGAATCACATCATTTGGAGGTCGGTGGGAAAAGTTATCAGTAAAATAGCCAGCAAAGGTCAAAGTTGACAGCATGTTATCTCACCCAAGTTGCTCATCTCATAAACATTGTTTTTTTCCTCCATCATGGGGTGCCAAAACATCACTTCCCACCACTGAAACACCAGGACCAGCCTAAGAAAAGTGGAAAAGTGCTTAAAACTCACCTTTTTGGCCAATGGTGACCCCAGTTCACCTGACTGAGTACCTGTGTTGGACTTTCTGTACAAAATCCAGTTTTGTCTCGGGTAATCGTTTACAGTGTCCTTGTAATCGATTACAGTGTCAAAAAAGGTGTAAACTTGATTTCTAAGGCATAATTTGAAAGGTCTTTGAGTATAGATTCCAACAAAACAAGAATCAACTCATTTGGAGTTCGGTGGAGAAAGTTATGAGCAAAAGAACAAGCAAAGGTGAGAGTTGGCAAAAATATATGAAACGCTAACTTGAAAGAATAAACTGTACCAACTCAGATGTCCAAAAAATACAAATTAGTAGTCATTGGAAAGATTTTTGAGTCTAGTTTCTAATAAAAAAAGAATCACATCATTTGGAGGTCGGTGGGAAAAGTTATCAGTAAAATAGCCAGCAAAGGTCAAAGTTGACAACATGTTATCTCACCCAAGTTGCTCATCTCATAAACATTGTTTTTTTCCTTCATCATGGGGTGCCAAAACATCACTTCCCACCACTGAAACACCTGGACCAGCCTCAGACAGGTGCAGAAGTGCCTAAAACTCACTTTTTTTTCCAATGGTGACCCCTGTTCACCTGACTGAGTACCTGTGTTGGACTTTCTGTACAAAATCCATTTTTGTCTCAGGTAATCGTTTACAGGGATGCTGTAAACGATTACCAGACCCTTTTTTCAACACCCTCACTCATCCCTTGCATAGGTTGCTCCTCCAACTGATGAGGAGTCACCCCACACTCCTTGGACACACATCACATCACCAACCACCCTCTCCCACCACTGAAACACCTAGACCAGCCTCAGACAGGTGCAGAACTGCCTAAAACTGAGCTTTTTTTCCAATGGTGACCCCTGTTCACCTGGCTGACTATCTGTGTTGGACTTTATGTACAAAATCCAATTTTCTCTCGGGTAATCGTTTACCAGGATTCTGTAAACGATTACCAGACCATTTTTTCAACACTCTGACTCATCCCTTGCACTACTTCGTCCCCCTACTCATCACGGGTCACTCCACACTTCTTGCGTTTACATCAATGACCAACACCCATCTCCCCACTCAGAATTTGATCAACTCCTTCCCATTAATTACCATTAATTTTACTGAAAATGGTCTCGTACTTTTCAATTCTTATTATAATGTTGCGTTCATTTTTCAATCACTACTTTTGTCATTATAAGTGAGATTAACACAAAGTAAAAATGATAGAGCGAGAGAGCGAGACAACGACAGCGAAGATGGAAGCTTCGAAGACGAACGAGAGAGCGAGAGAGCGAGACACAATATGGAAGGGTTGAACGAACTTCTTTCCCACCCGAAACCGCCCAAACCCAATTCTTTAAATTTTAACGAGAGAGCGAGAGAGCGAGAGAGCGAGAGAGCGACAAGGGTTGAACGAACGTCTTTCCCACCCTAAACCGCGACCCAATTCTTCAAATTTTAACCTCGAAATCCCAAAATACCCCTCGCCCCGTAACCCTTTCTTTGTTTTATTTTCAATTTATTTGGCCAATCAAGAGCTGACACGTGGCGTTGTTAAATCTGTGTCAAAATTTCGTTGTCCAAATAACATTTTCCCAAACTTTTATAGGAAACGATTTCATTCTAGCAATAAATTGGTAGTATGTGATTGACATAACATGTAAAAGTTACAAACAGTGGAGCCAAATTCTCATGGGCAATAATAATAATTTAAAAATATCTTAAAAGAATACTTGCATTTAGGGAACAATTACGTGATTCTTGCTTGTATTATGACGTAAATAATTTTGAGTATGTCTTATAAGGAAAAACTAATAACACTTAATAAAATAATTTATACCTATTTGTAATCCTTACTAAATATGTTATATTATTTTATTTTAAAATAGGTATAAATTTAAAAATTTGAAAAATAAAAAATACTGTTTTAAACTGGTATTCTGTATTGCATTTGTGCAAGTTTGACTGGTTTGTATGGTTTCTGAAAATCCTTAAGTTTTTTGGAGTTAACATACATTTTCAATCCACAGATTTCTTGGATTTCTTTATTGAATAATAGACCAATCCGATCTAATCTATACATTCATTTTTACTTATTTTTGGTGTCATTTTTTATTAAGTTATTTTACTATTTAAATATAGTTAACTGAATCAGCTTAAAATTATATTTTCTTTTATATACGATAACTCGCATATACGAAAAAGCTCTGCATAACAACATTTTGAGTCGCTTTCCTGTTGGAAGTCCCACATCGACTAGAGATAAGGTCAATTCTTAGTTTATAAGTCGATGCAAACCTCACCCTACAAGCCGGCACTAGTAAAAAATTGGGTTTTTACAGCGCACATTATGCCACGGTTCAACGGAAACCGCAACATAATGGTGCGCGGTGGCAGTTTTGTAAATAAATCGAACATATATGCCGCGGTTCTGCTCCAAACCGCGGCATATACTCCAGTCAACCATTGCCTTTGACGCCACGTATGAATAAAAAATTAAATAACAGAGTATATGCCGCGGTTGTCCAGAGAATCGCGGCATATACCCCTGCCAATTTATTGCAGGTGCTGACTGGGTCAGAGAATTTGAAAAGTTACAAGGGTATATGACGCGGTTCTCTGGACACCCGCGGCATATACCCCCTGTAACTTCTCAACTTCTCTTCCCCAAAAGGCAGTTGGGGAGACAGTTGTGTTCAGCACGTTACAGGGGTATATGCCGCGGTTCTACGAGCAACCGCGGCATATTCTCCTATCTGAAATTAATTTAATATGAAATTGAAATATTTCGAGGTATATACCGCGGTTGCCCGCTGAACCGCGGCATATAGTTTGAAAATAATTTCAAAAATGTCATTTCGGATAATTTTTTTAATCCTTATATGCCGCGGTTGGGAGTTAAACCGCGGCATATACCCCTATTATACCGCGGTTAAGTAGTGAACCGCGGTAGATTCCCCCGTTCAGAGTTAAAAATTAAAACTTGGAACAGTGTCGTCTTCCTCGCGCGTTCTCGCTGTTTTCGCGTTTTTTCTTCTCCTCCGACAGCCATCATCTCAGGTACGCGTTTCTGCACCGTTTAAACTTGAAATTATTCGGTCCTTTCTCGTTTGTGACGCGTTTGAAACAGTTTTAGCCGATCAAAATCGTTTGAAACTCGTCATTCCCTCTCCGCTAAACATTCTGATATCCAACCAACTTACAATGCTCAATTGCCAAAATTGCACTAATGAGTTCAACATAAGTGTATTCACCTTAACCATGAATGAAAACCAGTTATTATAATAGTAGTAACAAGCTGAATACACCCATCATAATGAGAAATTTTCATTTCCCAGATGCCGATTTGGTTCTAATTTTATCCCCTCAAGGTGGTAAAAAATTAGATTTTAGCACAACAATAAAGATAGAAATACCAAGATACAAAAAAGGAATTGAGCCTCTATTGCAAGTCAACACATACTTAATCCACGTAACAAGGATTGTCATCAACAAAAAAGAAATGAATCTTCAAATGATTTATCTTTTGAGTAAAGGAAACCAAAACGTCATTTGCAAATATGAGAAATATAAGAGCAATCTTTAAAATATGGGTGTCTAAGTGTGATAACATGACTCATACAGAATTATTAACCATGAGTGATCTAAAAAGAGATAATATGTCTCACTTTTTGGGAAGTTAGAAATTTTGTAACCACAACTCAACCTATCACAAGTTGATGGGTCAGGGTTGATTAAGAAATATTTTGTTTTTATAATTTATTTTGTATATTTATTACGATACAATGAAAGTGGCTAATTATTTTTGTTACAGTAGTGAAATCATATTGTTTACCCAATTCTTCAAATATTATTATAAAGATGATAATAGTTGAAAATTAGAATATTAACCTATATAATTTAACAAACAAATAAATTAAACATTCAAATTATTCAAACATTATTGAATAATTAACTTTATAGTATTTAAACCGATCAAATGGTGAACCTATATAATTAAAAGTAGTAAATAATTATAATAAAATTATAAAAATGATAAAATAAACTAATAAAGTATTGTTATTATTAAGTTATGAGTTAAATCACCTTTAGTCGGACTTGAGTATGCGAGTTAACTAAATTGAATCCAATTTAACTTACATTTTAAAAAACTGAAATTTTCTAAATCCAATCCAATTCAAACCCATTTTTACACCTTTACTTTAAAATCAATCATTAACAACATTTTTCTTATAATTAATAATCAAGAAAAAAAAAACGACGACTTAAGACTTTTTTACAATAGAAAAAAGCAAAGGAAAAGTGGATTTTCTTGTTTAATACCTGTACTAGAGGAGAGATAAACAACTAGGTTACCATTGACTCCTAAGGAAAGCATGAATTCTAAACTGATTATGAACTCCAAAAAAAAATTATGTTCCTAAATAAGAAAAGAAAAAAAAAAGGAATTCTAATACGTAAAGGAAATTCAATATCAATGAGTTATATAAAAAGTCATAACACTATTTTCGGTTAAAACTTTAAACATTGTGAATATTTTTGCTTTATATGTTAGTCAATTTTTGTTGTTTTTATTTAATACGAAACTTTCGATTTATATTGAAATTCCTATCCATAGTAGTACACAATCAAACATTTTTATAAATCTTGTTCCAGTGTAGATCTAACCAAACCGGAAATTGACTTAAAATGAAGAGTAATAAAAAAAAAAATTATCCAATTTTGTAAGATGTTATTTCTTTTTACTTAGATTATATTTTGTCACACTTTTTATACTAATTTAAACATCTTATAAAAGGCCTACCCTAATAAGTTTTATTTGTGCTTTAATTTTTAAAACTGAAGATTTTATTCTTATAAATCTTATTTAATATCTAAGATTTTAAATTTAATGTTCAGTCAACATTAAAGTGTCATAAAAGACCTAATATTTAGCTTAATTTTTTTATGGAGAACATACATACATAAATGAAAACTTAGAGCAAAGTAGCTGAATTTAACATTGAAATAGACCTATTAGATTAGAAAACATCCTTAACTTGAGTAAATAAAGTCTTAGGTTATAATTTTATAAATGAAAGAAGTTTTATATTTACTCCCAATCCAACATAAAAGCCAAAAATATTGTAAATAAACCACAATCCAACATTTTACTACACATAATGTGATTGAATCAATCTCTTTTATGTTAGCAGTTAAGTCCTCTTTCCTACATCTAATTGCATCATTGCATTGTATCCAGTGAGGATCTTAAAACACTGTCTCCATAGAAATCATTTATGTCATTAGACAAGGAAAAGGAATACACAACAACTATAAATAAGTCCGAGGTTAGACATCTTACCATTTATTGACTTACATGTTACAACAACAATATCGAAGTTTCTTGTGGAAACCTGCATTAAAAACCATGGTAGCTTAACTTTGAATTCTGGGAATCTAGCATTGCTTTATTTTCTTTCGTGTCGAAAGTGAACTTTTTCTTGGGGGAATAAAATTAAAATTTCATAAACAATAAATTGGATTTTCCCATATTTAACGGACCTGATCCAAAAATTTGGTTGTCTAAAATTTAAAGCTATTCTACATCATGATTGTATACTACGATATTCTTCAGGCTAATAAGTAGGAGTGGAAAAAAGATAATTTAAATTTATATATATATATATATATATATATATATATATATATATATATATATATATATATATATATATATATATATATATATATATATAGTTAATTATCTTTAAAATTGAAACAAGTTCATAAAAAAATATTTTATTTCTTATAAGAGGTATTATTTTTAATAAAAAAAGTTATAAGAACAAGACCATGGCATGCATTAACTTAGTCCATTTTGATTGATGTGTAAGTGTAACCGTATTTTATTTGAAAAGAATATTGTTGATTTAGTGAATATATTAGATTCTATTAGAGATAAGTTTGGTCTTGGATAGATAATGACTTGCACTAAGGGAGATGCTTTCAATTTTCAAATTGGTGTTCTTGCTTTTTAGAATATTGCACCTCTATGTGTGCTTAGATTTTTTTTTTTTTTTCATTTTCTTCATGTATGATTATTTGAGTTCAGAGTACCTTTTGTATCCACTTTAATATAACTATTTGCCTGTAAAAAAAATTACATTTTTTTCTACGTAGAGATATTAAATTTAAGTAGGATGTGCAATTATTTCATGTATACGTGATAGTCAAGGAAGAATCATATTGTTTTAGCCCAAAAAGTTTATGTACAAAAAATGTAAACATTGATAAACACAAAATGTAAATACCCTCTTACTTAATATAAATATATATTATCCTGTTGGGATGATATTGTAATTGTGATATAAGTGCATGAATTTATGAAAGAAGAAAGACATTCTAAATCTACTTATAGTTTAAATTTAAGGATGGGAATGTGGATCAATATGTTCCATTTTGATTCATCCTAGTTTGATCCATAGAAAGTCGGACCATTCCATCTCATCCTCTAAAAGAAATGCAGGCTAATTTTCTTGGTTCAACCTGTATAAATATTTTTATTTAATTAAATTAGTAAAAATAGTAAATTTATAAACTTATTTATTAAAATAAATAATATTTATAATTTTATAATTCATAATTTTTAAGTATCGGTTAAAATAGAAATGTCTCTAAACTGAATTGAAATAAGAGAAGAGGAATTTACTTCTCAATAAATTGAATGAGTAAAATAGATTAAAAAAAATTTAAATGAACACGTTACTTGTTGTAGTAATGTTATTGGATTTTAGAAATTTAATCAATACAAACTATGCAAGCTAATATGGATCAACCTGTCATTAGTCCACACGAGTTATGAGTTATCTGGAACGAATCTAAACAAGGTAAAATACTCAACGGGTCTTATATTAACATTCTTATTTAAATGATGGAAATTATCATATATAATTTGGAAACAAAGATTTTAAGAATAAAGAAACACTTACATAAGAAGTGTATAAAAAGTTAAAATAAAATTATTAATATTACTTTTAATAAATCAAAATATTACTTTTAATGAATCAAATATTAATCTCCAGTTAAATATATTTATCAGAGTTATTTCTAAAACCATCAAATTTTTAGAGAAATTATTCTACAATTATAATATATAACATTTAAATATTTTTATGAAAATCATTTGATAATGAATGTTAATTAATATGATAATTTTTTGAATTGAGAATATACATAGAAATAATAGTTAGTTTAGTTGTTTAAATAAGAATGTATGTAATTTCATATTATATATTATATATCATAGCATATAGTTTGAATTGAAATAAAAATTACCTTATATAATTTCTTTTAGCGGAACTTTAAATGATTTCATCATATAGGTTTTTCTTTCTATATATTTTCTTCATCGGAACTATTTTCATTTCACATGTATTAATTTTTTACTAAATATTTTTAAAATTGTAAATGTTTTACAAGTTCAAATTTCCAATATATTCTTTTACCTATATCAACGTTGAATAAATGTTACAACAATATTTTTACTTGTAATTAATGAGATATTAAATAAAATATCTTAGTCTATCTATCTCAATAATGTTTTTACTGCCCTTTATTCTCATTTATATGTATCAATGTTAAACATAGATAAATACATAATATAAGTAGCAGTAAATACTATCACAGGATTGAACAAAAGCACAATGAAAAAATCAGCTAAATTTTATGATAAAACATTTTATTCCTATTACACGTGGTCATTATTTTAATCATATATACAAAGCACAGATTCTACAATGATATCTAACAGCATTTACTATCACTACTTACACTCACTTAGGGTTATAAAATATCGGGAGAATAAGAATAATGTCTATAATATTAAATTAATGGTTAAAGTAATTAAGATTATAAATATCTTTTCATTAATTAATAACGAAAGTATCTGTTTTAGATAAGTTTCAAAATACTTTCACTATTTTGACCAATGGATAAACCTTGTAGACTATGTAGTGCTTTTATTTTCCTTTTATTCTCAATGAATTATGGTTTTCGTTCCTTTTTCTTCTTGAAAGAAACAACAACACACATATTAAGAAATCTAATAAATATATTTTTTTATATAAAAAATTATTTTTATTTTAACACGAATTTTTACTTGTTTTTATCATATATA